>NC_044981.1:29635513-29839714 GCF_008728515.1 Papio anubis
AAAACTCAACTAAATAAATAAAAATAAAATCCTAACCAAAAAAAAAAATCCATTTCCTGGGCTGCCGCTGCAGAGCAGAGCCACCACCGGGGAAGAGCAGCCGCTGCCACCCAGGACTAGGCCCTCAGGGAGGAGGAGGCAAGAAGATGGTGGACGACCCCAGTGCTGCCGATAGGAATGTGGAGATCTGGAAGATGAAGAAGCTCAGTAAAAGCCTGGAGGTGGCCCGCGGCAATGGCACCAGCATGATATCACTGATCATTCCTCCTAAAGACCAGATTTCACGAGTGTCAAAAATGTTAGCAGATGAGTTTGGATCTGCATCTAACATTAAGTCACAAGTAAACTGCCTTTCAGTCCTGGGAGCCATCACATCTGTACAACAAAGACTCAGACTTTATAACAAAGTACCTCCAAATGGTCTGGTTGTTTACTGTGGAACAATAGTAACAGAAGGAGGAAAGGAAAAGAAAGTTAACGTTGATTTTGAACCTTTCAAACCAATTAATACGTCATACTATTTGTGTGACAACAAATTCCATACAGAGGCTCTTACAGCACTACTTTCAGATGACAGCAAGTTTGGATTCATTGTAATAGATGGTAGTGGTGCACTTTTTGGCACACTCCAAGGAAACACAAAAGAAGTCCTGCAAAAATTCACTGTGGATCTCCCAAAGAAACACGGTAGAGGAGGTCAGTCAGCCTTGTGTTTTGCCCGTTTAAGAATGGAAAAGCGATCTAACAATGTTCAGAAAGTAGCAGAGAACGCTGTGCAGCTGTTTATTTCTGGGGACGAAGGGAAGATTGCTAGTCTAGTTTTAGCTGGATCCACTGACTTTAAAACTGAACTAAATCACTATGATATGTTTGATCAGAGGTTACAATCGAAAGTTTTAAAATTAGTTGATAGGCCTGGCGCAGTGGCTCACGACTGTAATCCCAGCACTTTGGGAGGCCGAGGTGGGTGGATCATGAGGTCAGGAGATCAAGACCATCCTGGCTAACACGGTGAAACCCTGTCTCTACTAAAAATACAAAAACAGAGGACCCAGAGCAAGATGGCCAAATAGGAACAGCTCCAGTCTCCAGCTCCCAGTGTGAGTGACACAGAAGACAGGTGATTTCTGCATTTTCAACTGAGGTACCAGGTTTATCTCACTGGGGAGTGTCAGACAATCGGTGCTGGTCAGTTGGTGCAGCCCGACCAGCAAGAGCTGAAGCAGGGCGAGGCATCACCTCACCTGGGAAGTGCAAGGAGGAAGGGAATCCCTTTTCCTAGCCAGGGGAACTGAGACACACAACACCTGGAAAATCGGGTAACTCCCACCCTAATACTGCGCTTTACCAAGGGTCTTAGCAAACAGCACACCAGGAGATTATATCCCACACCTGGCTGGAAGGGTCCCACACCCATGGAGCCTCCCTCATTGCTAGCACAGCAGTCTGCGATCTAACTGCAAGGCAGCAGCGAGGCTGGGGGAGGCCAGCCATTGCTGAGCTTAAGAAGTAGGTAAACAAAGCCCCCAGGAAGCTCGAACTGGGTGAAGCCCACAGCAGCTCAAGGGAGGCCTGCCCATCTCTGTGAGCTCACCTCTGGGGACGAAGCACAGCTAAACAAAAGCAGCAGAAACCTCTGCAGATGCAAACGACCCTGTCTGACAGCTTTGAAGAGCAGTGGATCTCCCAACATGGAGGTTGAGATCTGAGAACAGACAGACTGCCTGCTCAAGTGGGTCCCCTGACCCCTGGTAGCCTAGCTGGGAACCCCACACTAGGTGCAGACTGACACCCCACACCTCACATGGCAGGGGTACACTCCTGAAGACGAAGCTTCCAGAGCAAGAATCAGACAAGAATACTGCTGTTAAATATTCTATCTTCTGCAGCCTCCACTGCTGATACCCAGGCAAACAGGGTCTGGAGTGCACTCAAGCAATGTCAACAGACACACAGCTGAAAGTCTGACTGTTAGAAGGAAAACTAACAAACAGAAAGGACACCACACACCCAAAAACCCATCAGGTACATCACCATCATCAAAGACTAAAGGCAGATAAAACCACAAGATGGAGAAAAAGCAGGGTAGAAAAGCTGGAAATTCAAAAATAAGAGTGCATCTCCCCTCCAAAGAAACACAGCTCATTGCCTGCAACGGATCAAAGCTGGATGGAGAATGACTTTGGCCGAGTTCAGAGAAGAAGGCTTCAGTCCATCAAAACTTGTCAAGAAGGAGCTAAAAGAGAATTACGTGCAAGCGCCAAAGAAACTAAAATCTTAAGAAAAAAGAATGGAAGAATGGATAACTAGAAAAATCAATGCAGAGAGAAGGCCATAAAAGAACTGACAGAGATAAAACCATGACATAGAAATATGTGACAAATGCACAAGCTTCTGTAATTGTCGATCAACTGGAAGAAAAGAGTATCAGCAATTGAGGATCAAATGAATGAAATAGAGCGAGAAGAAAGTCTAAAAAAGAAAAGAAATGAACAAAGTCTTCAAAAGTATGGGGTTATGTGAAAGACCGTCTACATCAGTTAGGGTGCCTGAAAGTGAGGGAAAATGGAACTAAGTTGGGAAAACACTCTTAAGGATATCATCAAGGCTTTCCCAACCGTGGAAGCGGAATAACATTCAAATTCAGGAAATACAGAGAATGCCACAAAGATACTCCTTGAGAAGAGCAGCTCCGAGACACATAATTGTCAGATTCACCAAAGTTGAAATGGAAAGGAAAAATATTAGGGCAGCCAGAGAGAAGGTCAGGTTACCCTGAGGAAGCCCATCAGACTAACAGCAGATCTCTCAGCAGAAACTACACAAGCCAGAAGAGAGTGGGGGCCAATATTCCAGCATCCTTAAAGAAAAGAATTTTCAGCGGGCTCATATCCAGCCAAACTAAGTTTCCATAACTGAAGGAGAAATAAAATCCTTTACACAGATGCTGAGGAGATTTTGTCACCTGGAAGCCCGGAAGCCCTGAGGGGCCTGGAAAGGCACTAAACATGGAAAGGAACAACTGGTACCAGCCATTGCAAAAACGTATAAAATGTAAAGACCATCGATGCTAGGAAGAAACTGCATCAACTAACGAGCAAAAGAATAATACAGCTAATATCACAATGACAGGATCAAGAGTTCACATATAACAATATTAACCTTAAATGTAAATGGACTAAATGGGTCAATTAAAAGAGAACACAGACTAGCAAATTGGATAAGAGTCAAGACCATCAGTTTGCTGTATTCAGGAGACCCATCTCGTGCAGAGACACACATAGGCTCAAAATAAAGGGATGGAGGAAGATCTACCAAGCAAATGGAGAACAAAAAAAAGCAGGGAGTTGCAATCCTAGTCTCTGATGAAATAGACTTTAAACCATCAAAGATCAAAAAAGAGACAAGAAGCCATTACATAATGATAGCGGATCAATTCAACAGGAAGAGCTAACTATCTTAAATATATATGCACCCAATACAGGAGCACCCAGATTCATAAAGCAAGTCCTTAGAGACTTACAAAGAGACTTAGACTCCCATGCAATAATAATGGGAGACTTCAACACCCACTGTCAACATTAGACAGATCAACAAGACAAGAAAGTTAACAAGGATATCCAGAAATTGAACTCAACTCTGCACCAAGTGGACCTAATAGACATCTACAAGAACTCTCACCCCAAATCAACAGAATATACATTCTTCTCAGCACCACATCACACTTATTCCAAAATTGACCACATAATTGGGAAGTAAAGCACTCCTCAAAGCAAATGTACAAGAACAGAAATTATAACAAGCTGTCTCTCAGACCACAGTGCAATCAAGCTAGAACTCAGGACTAAGAAACTCAATCCAAAACCGCTCAACTACATGAGGCACAGATATAACCTGCTGAATGACTACTGGGATCCACATAAAGAAATGAAAGCCAGAAATAAAGATGTTCTCTAGAAATAGTAGAATTTCAAGAACCTGTTTTCTTTCAGAATCCTGGGACACATTTAAAAACAGTGTGTGAAATTTATAGCACTAAATGCCCACAAGAGAAGCTGGAAAGATCTAAAATTGACACTCTAACATCACAATTGGAAAAAAGAACTACAGAAGCAAGAGCAACCACATTCAAAAGTAGCAGAGGCAAAGAAATAACTAAGATCAGAGCAGAGACTGGAAGGAGATGGGAACTAAAAAACCCTCAAAAATCAAAAGAATCCAGGAGCTGGTTTTGAAAGATCAACAAAAATTGATAGACTGCTATGAGACTAATAAAAGAAGAAAAAGAATCAAATAGATGTAAATAAAAAATGATAAAAGGGGATATACCACCGACCCCACAGAAATACAAACTACCATCAGAGAATACTATAAACACCTCTATGCAAATAAACTAGAAAATCTAGAAGAAATGGATAATTTCCTGGACACTTACACTCTCCCAAAGACTAAACCAGGGAAGGAGTTGAATCCTGAATAGACCAAAAGCAGGCTCTGAAATTGAGGCAATAATTAATAGCCTACCAACCAAGTTCAGGACAGACGGATTCACAGCTGAATTCTACCAGAGGCACAAGAAGGAGCCGGTACCATTCCTTCTGAAACTATTCTAATCAATAGAAAAGAGAATCCTCTCTAGCACCTCATTTTTATGAGGCCAACATCAGCCTGATAAAAGCCTGGCAGAGACACAACAAAAATAGAGAATTTTAGACCAATATCCCTGACGAACATTGATGCAAAATCCTCCAGTAAAATGCTGGCAAACCAAATCAGCGGCACATCCAAAAACATCACCATGATCAAGTGGGCTTCATCCATGGGATGCAAAGGCTGGTTCAACATATGCAAATCAATAAATGTATTAATCCAGCATATAAACAGAACCAAAGACAAAAACCACATGATTATCTCAATAGATGCAGAAAAGGCCTTTGTCAAAATTCCAGCAGCCCTTCATGCTAAAACTCTCAATAAATTCAGTATTGATGGAATGTATCTCAAAATAATAAAGAGCTATTTATGACAAACCCACAGTCAATATCATACTGAATGGGCAAATAGTGGAAGCATTCCTTTGAAAACTGGCACAAGACAGGGATGCCCTCTCTCACCACCTCCTATTAACATAGTGTTGGAAGTTCTGGCTAGGGCAATCAGGCAAGAGAAGTAATAAAGAGTATTCCAGTTAGGAAAAGAAAGAAGTCAAATTGTCCTGTTTGCAGAGGACATGATTGTATATCTAGAAAACCCCATTGTCTCAGCCCAAAATCTACTTAAGCTGATACTTAACTTCAGCAAAGTCTCAGTTCTGAAATTAATGTGCAAAAATCACAAACATTCTTATACACCAGTAACAGATAGAGAGCCAAATCATGAATTTTAAACAATTGCTTCAAAGAATAAAATACAGGAATCCAACTTACAGGGATGTAAGAGGACCTCTTCAAGGAGAACTACAAACCACTGCTCAGTGAAATAAAAGGACACAAACAAATGGAAGAACACCATGCCATGGATACGAAGAATCAATATTGTGAAAATAAGCCTATACAAAGATATTATAGATTCAATGCCATCCCCCATCAAGCTACCAATGAGTTTCTTCACAGAATTGGAAAAAACTGCTTTAAAGTTCATATGGGAACCAAAAAAGAGCCCGCATCTCAAGACAATCCTAAGTCAAAAAGAACAAAGCTGGAGGCATCAGCTACCTGACTTCAAACTATACTACAAGGCTACAGTAGCAAAACAGCATGGTACTGTGAGTACCAAAACAGAGATATAGACCAATGGAACAGAACAGAGTCACTCAGAAATAATGCCACACATCTACAGCCATCCTGATCTTTGAGACAAACCTGACAAAACAAAAGAAATGGAAAGGATTTCCTATTTAATAAATGGTGCTGGGAAAATTGGCTAGCCATAAGTAGAAAGCTAAAACTGGATCCTTTCCTTATAATATACAAAAAATTAATTTAAAGATTAGAGACTTAAATATTAGACCTAATACCATAAGAACCCTAGAAAACCTAGAGTATCATTCAGGACATAAGGCATGGGCAAGGACTTCATGTCTAAAACACCAAAAAGCAATGGCAACAAAGCCAAAAATTGACAAATGGGATCCTAATTAAACTAAGAGCTTCTGCACAGCAAGAAAACTACCATCCAGAGTGAACAGGCAACCTACAGAATGGGGAGAAAATATTTGCAATCTACTCATCTGACAAAGGAGCTAATATCAGAACCTACAAAGGAACTCAACAAATTTACAAGAAAAAAACAAACAACCCCACCATCAAAAAAGTAGGCAAAGGATATGAACAGACATTTCTCAAAAGAAGACTATGCATACAGCCAACAGACACATGAAAAATGTTCGTCATCACTGGCCATCAGAAATGCAAATCAAAACCACAATGAGATGCCATCTCACACCAGTTAGAATGGCAATCATTAAGTCAAGGAAACAACAGGTGCTGGAGACAATGTGGAGAAATAGGAACCTTTTTACACTGTTGGTAGGATTGCCAAACTAGTTCAACCATTGTGGAAAACAGTATGGCGATTCCTCAAGGATCTCTAGAAGACTAGAAATACCATATGAACCCAGCCATCCCATTACTGGGTATATACCCAAGGATTATAAATCATGCTGCTATGAAGACACATGCACATATGTTTTATTGTGGCACTATTCACAATAGCAAAGACTTGGAATCAGCAAATGTCCATCAGTGACAGACTGGATTAAGAAAATGTGGCACATATACACCGTGGAATGCTATGCAGCCATAAAAGGATGAGTTTGTGTCCTTTGTAGGGACATGGATGCAGCTGGAAACCATCATTCTCAGCAAGCTATTGCAAGAACAAACCAAACACCCCATGTTCTCTCCCACTCACTTAGGTGGGAGTGGCACAATGAGATCCTTGGACTTGGGAAGGGAGATATCACACACACCGGGGCCTATTATGGGAAGGGGGATGGCGTGGAAGTTATACCTGATGTACATGACGAGTTGATGGGTGCTGACGAGTTGATGGGTGCAACACACCAACATGGGGCAAGAAATATGCACTTATGTAACAAACCTGCACATTGTGCACATGTACTATAGAACTTAAGAGTATAATAAAAATAAATAAATAAATAAATAAATATATCTATATATATATATATACACAAAAACAAAATCAGCCGGTATGATGGCAGGCGCCTGTAGTCCCAACTCTCAGGAGGCTGAGGCAGGAGAATGGCGGCGTGAACCCAGAGGCGGAGCTTGCAGTGAGCCAAAGATGCATCACCACTCCAGCCTGAAGCGACAGCAGACTCTGTCTCAAAAAAAAAAGGTTGATATATCCTATAGTGGTGAAAATTGATTCAACCAAGCTGTTGGAGTTATCTACTGAATTCCTCTCCAAAGTGAAATTTATTCAAAAGAAGAAATTAATAGGATGATACATTGATGAAATCAGCCAGGACACAGGCAGGTACTGTTTTGGCATTGAAGATACACTAAAGGCTTTGGAAATAGAACTGCCCCAGAAATTTTAATAGCCTATGAAAATCTGAATATAATGGGATATGTTCTTCATTGCCAAGGCACAGAAGAGGAGAAAATTCTCTGTCTAACTCCAGAGCAAGAAAAGGATAAATCTCATTTCACAGACAAAGAGGGCAGGGGCGGGAACATGAACTATCGAGAGCATGCCCTGTTGAATGGTTTGCTAACAACTATAAAAAGTTGGAGTTACGTTGGAAATTGTCACATATAAATCACAAAGAAGAGTCTCCAGTTTGTGAAGGATTTGGTGGAATTGGAGGTTTCTTGCGGTACCAAGTAGATTTCCAAAGAATGGAATACCAAGAAGGAAACGATGAAGTTTTTTACCTTGATGACTACTAAGTAGTCGACATGGGTCCGGCAAAACAGTGCCTCACTCTCCAGCATCCAACCCAAGAAGCATACTCATGGTGGAATCCAAACAGATCCCTGCCTTACAACTGGAACATTTCCAGAACTTAATCCATGAGCACTGGATATTGAATAGAAAATAGAAACAAAACCAGACCCAGCCCTACACTTTGGTTTGTGATGGTGTCAGTAGCAATACCACTAAATTCCTAAATGCCACTTTGGACTAATTTTAAAAAGAATCCCAGTTTTTACTTTTACTCAATGGTGAAATTGGCTGCTCTTGTATTTTATTTAAAAAATGATTTTTTTAACCTTTATACAAAGAAGCAAAAATACTTTAACTGCTGTAAACCTTCAAAAGTTAATAGAAGTGAGATCATACTGGTTTCTTATTTTGATTGGAGAGAAATTAAATTGCTGCATTTCGCAGTGACCCATTTACATGGCATTCTCAGCTTAGACTGCATGAGAAGAAATATATGTGGTGAAATGTTGGAACCATTTCTCTCTTGGTCTCTGTTTAATGTTGAAAGGGTGAGCTAATAGGAGGCAATTTCAACTTCACTCCCTCACGCTACCCCTTCCCCCTCCAGGCTGGCCATTTCAAGGATGCAAATTGCATTGCAAAATCAAACTGAATCATGAAGCATTTGGGCCAGTGCACTGTTTACTTCCATCTGTTTGCAGACACATTTGTGCCTGGTGTTTGGGAGCTCTTTGTATCAATGTTCTGAAAAGGGTCCCTATAACCTTAACCTACTCGAAACCAGTTTGGGATGGATATGATGGGGCTTCTGTGCTATTGCTGGGATTGGGAGAAATAAAACATGCAATTTAAGTGGAAGCGAAAAAATTAAAAATAAAATAAATAAATCCATTGCCTGATTCCATGTCTCCCTCCAATTACTGCCCCATTTCTCTGGTACTCCTCATAGAATAATTCCTGAGTCAATTGTCTCATGATGTTTTTAACATATCAAATGGATTTATGGACAGTGTTTCAAAAGTCAAATACTTCTACAAGGCTTGTTATGAACACAGATGTCCCCAATCTTTCATGTACACCATCTCCTGAATCCTAGAGGCAATCTACTTTATTTTGCCTAATTTTTTGATGGTTACATCTGTGCCTCCAAATAGTGTGTTATAGTGCTGTTTTGTTTTTCACTCTTATGTATCATCGTTAGTGTATAGCTCCCTTTCATATAACCCTGTCCTCTCAATATAGTCATTTTATAATTTTGGTTAGCTGGGTGTTCACTATTTATATTATTATGACCACAGAAATGCTATTCACAGCTAGACTAGGAAATGCTATTCACAATTAGATTAGGAAATGCTATTCACAAGGATTATTTTCCTTCCTTGAATTGACTTTTTAATTTCCCTGGAATTAATAAATGTTTTATCCCTTCATGTGCTCAATTTCTGTTGTACTCATTATAAAATCTCTTCCAAATTTCCCTCCCGGGCCTCTGCTGTAGTTTGAATGTGTCCCCCAAAGTTCATGTGTTGGAAACTTGATCCCCAATGCAGTGATATTGGAAAATAAGGCCTAACAGAAGCTGTCTGAGTCATGAGGGCAGAGCCCTCATAAATTAATATCATTATTGTGGGAATGAGCACACAATAATGATATTGTCTTCTCTCTTGCCCTTGACCCACTTGCCATATGAAGACCCAGCAAGAAGGCTCTTGCCAAATGCTGGTGACTTGATCTTGGATTCCCAGCCTTCAGAACTGAGAAAACAAATTTCTGTTCTTCATAACTGACCCAGACTATGGCATTCTGTTATAGCAGTATAAATGAACTAAGACAGTCTCCATGAATATATTCAACCATGTCCCATGTTCTACCAACCTCATCTTTGTGAAGACACTTCCCTCAGTCCCGCCACCGGTGGACTGGTGCATGCACATCTGGGCTGACTTCCAAGATCTTCTTCACCTCATCCTGGGCATCCTTCTGCTTCTCTCTTGTGTTGGCTCTCCTACTGCCTGGATCCCATGTGTCCCCTTTTTTGGTTTTCTCCATCATTTTTGTTTCTCATTTCATCTAGCAGTATCCTAAGGGAACATGGAAAGTAAAATCTGAAACCCTAAGCTTCTGAAAATGTCTTTAGTCTACCCTAGCACTTATTCCAACCTGGACTTGGTATGGAATTCCATATTGAAAACATTTTTCCTAGGAATTTCCATGACATTCCATCAACATTTTTTAGCTTCCAATGTTGTTTTTCTTGCCTTTTGATGTTTTTGGGATTTCTTCTTTTCCACCCACCTTCTAAAATTTCATTGTGATGTGTCTTGGTGTGGGTCTGTTTTCATCTACTATAGTAAGAACTTGGTTGGGGCCATTACAAGTAAAATTTTTGTCTGTAAACTTGGAGAGATTTTTTTGATTTTAAATAATTTCTATCTTTCCATTCTTTTAGAATTTGCAGTTGCTGGAAATCCTTGATAGCCTAGTATTCGTATAGTTCTTCTGTCTTTCTTGACATTGCTTTTCCATTTTTAATATTTAGTGGTAGTACAAATTTACTCTTCCAAGTCATCTATTGAAATACTTATTTAAATGATCACTTTTTGATTTCCAAGAGTTCTTTTTGGTTCTCTGATTATATATAATTTTATAAAATCCTATTCATCATTTATAAATGCCATATCTTACTATTTCTTTTAGGTATGATTAGGTATTATATCTATTTAGGTATTATATCTATTAGGTATTAATGGTGGCAGTGGACCTGTTAGATCTCCTGGTTATCTGCTTTCATGATACCATGAACTTTTCTTCACCACACTTAGCTCAGCAGTAATTTTATATTTATCTTTGTAAGTTCTGCTAAATGTGCATCTCCTTCACAACAGTGCAAACATCAAATTGCCAGCATCCTACTTTTGCTCTTCACTGTATCTTCATGGTCTAGTAGATCACATGATTCATCAGAGGTCTTGAAATACATGCCGGATGAGGAAATGTAAGTGTGGTTAGGCAGGGAATTCACACTTCTTTGATGAACTCCCCTTGATGTTCTCCCGAGCAATGCATCTCATGACCTCCTGTCATAGAACATTCAGGGACATTGAAAGAGTTAACTGGCATGGGATACAGAGTCATATCCACCACCAGATGGACAGGGAATCAATGAAAGATGATTCCATTAAGAGAAAATTCCCTGGGTCCACTCCACCTCCACCACCTGCTTAACCTCTCTGAGTCTCCCTTTTCCTGTCTATACAAAGATATCACATATTGAGTTTCCCGTGGGTTTGCGTTGAGGTCAAATTTGACTCTCTCAGTAAAAAACATGGTATCATACCCTGAGGTATATTAAGCGTTCCGCTACTCATAGCTACTATCCCTATATTGATTACAGCACTTGGATTGTTTCCATCATTTTGCTTTTATAAACCAAAATTCAAAAAACATTCTTGAACATATATTTTTTAGAATGTGTTGTTATCTTCTTAGGAAAAATTCTTGAAAGAGAAATATCTGCATTGAAATGTAAGCCCATTTATATTGTTAACATGTTTTGCAAATGTCCCCTCTAGAAATTTATACCCCAGTTTTTCATCAGCCTTTATGACAGCGTATTTTCCCTACCTCTGGCTAATATGCTCATCATTTACTTTCACATATTTCAAACTGACAGATTTTAATTTTCATTCCCATTTCTTTTTTATATATATATATGTAGTTTAAGTTCTAGGGTACATGTGCACAACGTGCAGGTTTGTTACATATGTACACATGTGCCATGTTGGTGTGCTGCACCCATTAACTCGTCATTTACATTAGGTATATCTCCTAATGCTATCCCTGTTCCCCCAACACAATAGGCCCCGGTGTGTGATGTTCCCCTTCCTGTGCCCAAGTGATCTCATTGTTCAATTCCCACCTATGAGTGAGAACATGCAGTGTTTGGTTTTCTGTTCTTGTGTTAGTTTGCTGAGAATGATGGTTTCCAGCTGTATCCATGTCCCTACAAAGGACACAAACTCATCCTTTTTTATGACTGCATAGCATTCCATTGTGTGTATGTGCCACATTTTCTTAATCCAGTCTATCACTGATGGACATTTGGGTTGATTCCAAGTCTTTGCTATTGTGAATAGTGCCGCAATAAACATACGTGTGCATGTGTCTTTGTAGCAGCATGATTTCATTCCCATTTCTAATGTCATGTTCTCATTTTTCCTCATATTCATGAATCATAGAGTATATTGTCTGATATTTGATTTATTCTTTTCCATGTTGCTTTCTAATATTCTTTATTATTTTCCAGTTGGGATGTAGGTACTTAAAAAATGTTGAATTTAACTAAGGAAAAAAAAAGCAGCTCTTGATATCTGACATTGACAGAAGGTTTCAGTGCTGTTAGAAGCTGTCCTATTGCTCACCACTAGGCCATATTATTCTTTTCCTGGACATAAACCATATTACAAAACAACATTAGACAAGGACACTCTGGGAACATGATAAAGCAAGACAAAATAGGGGCACTATATAATTTAGTGTAAGCACAGACAAAAACCAAGGCACTGTGCAACTCACAAAATACCAAACCTCTCCCCCTGCTGGCTAATATGAGTGATGGCTGTTTCTTTACCAACCACAACTTTATCCTTGCTCTGCTCTGCATTTATTATGGGTAAGATTTATTGAGACAGTCATAAAAATGTTCCTGCTTCTTGATAACACCAAATCTAGAGTGAACTCCTACTTCCTTAGCTCTCCCCAAAAACATCCACTCAAAGACCAAATCCTATACTGCATTCTTTCTAATACCCTCATGCTAAGATGGTGTGCATTCTCTTCTGTGGCAACGAATATAAACCCCAGTTGTTCAACTACAGGTGTTCCTGGTGGTCTTTGGCTGAAAGACATTGAAATATGCTACCTTTCGTCTTTCCAATTTTTTTACATGTCTTTAAATTTGATCACCGGCATATGTTTGTATATTTGTAAGTTTGTGGTTGACATAGAGAAGTTTTATTTTTTATTTATGGCTTTTCATCTTTGGGTCATGCTTAGAGAATCCTTTTGTACTTCACGATTGTAAAACTTAACATATATTTTCATCCAGGTACAGATGATATGAAGAGAGGGAAGTCCCTGAGTGAAGAGAAACACAGAGATATGTTTGATTTGGGGAGAAAGCTGGGGGTGAAAGCTGGGGCTAATGAGCAAGAAGCAAAGAGTTCTAAGGTGGAGTTTTAACATTTAAAACCTGGTCAGGTGTGGTGGCTCATGCCTGTAATCCTAGCACTCTTGGAGGGCAAGGTGGGCGGATCACTTGAGGTCAGGAGTTCAAGACCAGCCTGGTCAACATGGTGTATTTACCAAAAAATACAAAAACTAGCCAAGTGTGGTGGCGCATGCCTGTAGTCCCAGCTACTTGGGAGGCTGAGGTGGAAGAATCGCTTGAACCCAGGAGGCGGAGGTTGCAGTGAGCCATGATTGCCCCACTGCACTCCAGCCTGGGTGGCAGAATAAGACTCTGTCTCAAAAAAGAAAAAGAAAAAATTTAAAACTTTTGCTTATAATTTTAAAATATGTCTACAAAGCCTATGAGATATTTTATATGGCACCTTCAATAAATACTTTCTCTTGGGCTAAGTAATGACTTATATATCTCCTTGTGTTCATCAGGTTATAGAAAACAATAATACCAAGAGTCTTAACGAAATATAGACAAGGATTAGCTCTGGTGATAGGCATTTTTGAAAATGTATGACCTTGAGTTGATAAATCATGCTTTGGTAATCTGTATGTACACTCTAATTGTTAAAATACATATTGAACTTTCTTAGGCCTGCTGTATTTTAGGGATATGTCTAAGACCCACATAACCAAATCCAAGGGTTCTATGTGAAGGTAATTTTAATGTATTTCAATCTAGGAGTCAAAACGTATCTTTTTTGTGGGGGAGATTGAAAACTAAGAGCACTCTAGATAAGCACTATCAAAAATGGTAACTACTAGCTACACATGGCTATTTATATTTCAATTAATTGAATAAAACTTTAAAAAATCAACCGTCACACTATCCACATTCCAAGTGCTCAATACCCACATGTAACTAGTGGCTCCCATATTGGACAGTGCAGATATAGATCAACTTCATCATCACAGAATGTTCTGTTAAACAGCTCTACTGCCATAGACATTTTTATGCTCCTCTCAAAAGAAAACCTAATCCCCAGTGAGATGGTATTTGGAAGTGGGTTTTAGAGGAAGTGATTACATCATGAGGTCAGAACTCCCATGAATTGAACTCGTACCCTTATAAAAGAGATTCTAGAAAGTTGTCTTGCCCCTTCTGCCATGGGAGGGTGCAGTGAAAGGACAGCTATGAGGAAGCAGGCCCTCACCAGACACAGAGTTAGATGACACCTTGATATTGGACCTCCTAGCCTCCAGCGATGTGAGAAATACCTTTCTTTTGCTTATAAGCCACCTAATCTAGGGTATTTTTGTTATAGCAGCCTGATGGATTAAGGTAACTGCTCTTGGTGCTATGTGGGCCTCAAGTCAAGTGCATTAGACGCATTTAAAATGAAAGGGTGACTGGTTGTGGTGGCTTACGCCTGTAATTCCAGCACTTTGGGAGGCCAAAGCAGGATGATCGCTTGAGCTCAGAAGTTTGAGACAAGCCTGGGGAACATAGCAAGATCCCATCTCTACAAAAATATGTTTAAAATCTACAAAATATATATATATTTAAAACTAGCTGGACATGGTGGCAAGTGCCTGTAGTTCCACCAGCTTAAGAGTCTGAGGCGGGAGGATCACTTGAGCCCCCGGAGAGTTCACTACTACAGTGAGCCATTATCATGCCACTGCACTCTAGCTTGGGTGACAGTGTGAGACTCCATCTTGGAAAAAACAAAAATGAAACAGCCAATACTATTTATCATAGAGACTGCAAAATCAAAGTGAGTCAGGAGTGAATCTCTATTTTGTGCTTTCAGGCACAAACCGTTCCCAGCTCTAAAGGGGAAACGTATCTGCTACCTCTGTTCCCAGACTAAGGACACTCTCTGCATCCAATCTACAGGTGATAGGTTCTCTTCTATAAGAGCCCAGGGCAGGGCAAACTTAGCGCTAGCTAAGTTTTGAGATGCAGGGAGTCCTGCTCGGGGAGAAAAATTGGGGGAAATGAAGAGGCAAAGGACCAGTCAAGAACCCTCCATAGTTTACCCAGAACAAGATTTCTCAAAGTGCAGTCTGTGGAACCCTTGTGGGCTGCTGAAACCCCTTCATAAATCCACAAGGTTAAAACTATTTTTATAATATAATGAAGACATTATTTGTACTAAAGTAAAACTTGACAAGAATGGAGGCTATGGTACCAAACTGAAATAGTAGCTATTATATTCTTAACCACTTCTTAATTATAGAAGAAAAAACAGGTTTCGCTTAAATATGTCCTGGTTGAAGTATCAAAGAATGATTAACTTTATTAAATCTCTCTTCCAGAATCCACATTTTAATATATCTTAAATGATTAATGGTAAGTACATATAAGGTACTTCTACCACATTCCAAATTAGGATGTTTGAGGCCAGGCGCAGTGGCTCACACCTGCAATTAATTCTAGCACTGTGGGAGGCCTAGGCAGGTGGACCATTTGAGGTCAGGAGTTCAAGACCAGCCTGGCCAACATAGTGAAACCCCATCTCTACTAAAAATACAAAATTAGCCAGGAATGGTGGTGCACACCTTTAGTCCCAGCTACTAGGGAAGCTAAGTCATGAGAATCACTTGAACTCGCGAGGTGGAGGTTTCAGTAAGCCAAAATCGTGCCACTACACTCCAGCCTGGGTAACAGAGTGAGACCCTGTCTTAAAACAAAAACAAATTAAAATGTTCGTGTCTACAAAATCATTTTGTGAGTTGTACTAGTCTATTTTTTATGGAATATCCTTTTTACTTGAAAGAATGAATGACAGAAATGATTATCATTTAGACTTGAATATTTGGCTGACACTTTCTCAAAAATGAACATGAGCCTGTCCCCTCCACATAATCCACTGACAGTATTATTCCCAATGATAAAAGGCGAGCTCTCAAGAGAAAAATTAGAATCCTGGAGAACTTGTACCCACCATTGTAAGCCTGACGGCTTCCCAATACTTAACAACCTTTTCTGGTGATATCTGTGGTAATATTAAAAAATTGATTTTTTGATAACTTGTAGTTAAATGTGTCAACACTGGAAGACATAACATGGTGAAATTGTATTTCTTTTCTTTAAAGTCATGTATTATACAAGATGCATTCAATGTGGAAGACAGACCTATGTGTTTTAATGTAACAGCACGTGAAACAGTTATTGATAGTTTCATGTTCCACATTACAAATAACCTTTAAGAAGCTAACACTTCTATCATTTTAGTGTAGTATCAAGGATGAATATCCACAATTTTCTAAAAATGGTATTGAAAACATTCCTGGCCTAGCGAGGTGACTCACACCTGTAACCCCAGCATTTTGGGAGGCCAAGGCAGGAGAATCGCTTGAGCCTAGGAGTTCTGCCCCAGAGTTCGAGACCAGCCTGGGCAACAGAATGAGACCCACATCCCTACAAAAAATAAACAAAATTAGCTGTGGTGGTGTTTCATGCCTGTGGTCGCAGCTGCTCATGAGGCTGAATTGGGAGGATCACTTGAGTCCAGGAATTCGAGGCTGCAGTGCGCTATGATCACACCACTACACTCAAGCCTGGGTGACAGCATGAGACCACATCTCCAAAACAAACAAACAAACAAACAAAACCCCCCACAAAATCCAAAACAAGAAGAGCAACAAAAATATGATTGTGTGAGGATGGATTTTTTTTCATACACTTCAACCAAAATAACAGATTAAATGAAGAAAAGGAGATGAAAATTCATTAATCTTCTAATGAGATACATAAGATTTACAAACATACAAAATGTAAAAAGATGCACTCTTCTCACTATACTGTTTATTTTGGGAAATACTGACTTTGCATAAAAATATTTCTAACTTGCAATGCATTATTAATATTCTAAATGAATAACATAAATAATTTTAGTTTCTAGTATGGTAAATGTTAACATATGTAACTCACATAAAATTACCTTTGGAGTCCTCATTAATTCCTAAGAGCATGCAGAGATCCTGAAACCAAAACGTTTGAGAAACGATGACGTAACTCCTAGCTCTGGATTAAGGGAGAATGTGTGACAAAGAGCATTTGGCATAGGAGGAGAGGGGCCAGGCCTTATCCTGTCTCTAGGACTGTGGCAAGGGCTTTGTGTGACCTAAGTCAGGTCAGCCTAGGCTCAGGCTTGGGTCTGGCCCTCAGCCCCCATCTTTTTCATTGTTTTGTTTTGACAGAAGTCTATGCCTGTTCTTGTTCTTGTATCTGAGTCCTGGTCTCCAAGTCTCCAATCTCCTCTGTCACAGCAGTAGGAGTTACTTTTTCTGTCATTGTCCTCACAAGGCCTGGGGTAGCCCCTGCACACAGGAGTCTCTGTGGTATCGAGACCAATTTTTAGACCCATCCAGCTCTTGTCCTTCCAAAGCTGTTTCCTGGATTGTTCTTTCCATCTTTTCCCCTATCTTTTTCAGGAAATCAAATTCTGGAATTAGAGACCAGATCCCGGTTTCTCACCTTAGATAAACTCCTGTTAGGTTTCTAACAGGAATTTATTTTTGGCTCACCTACCCCCTCTCCCTGCCTTTGGCTGTAATAATCCTAGTGCTGGTTCAAATCCAAACTCATGGATGTCTAGACTCTAATTCACAGTTGGTTGGAAAATAGGGTCCATAAGCCTAGGATCACTTTTTTTTTCAGAAAAGGGAACTATAATTGTGTGCTATGGTATATGAAGGTTGGTGTGGGAGGGAGGCGAGAACAGCACTTGTGAGAAAAGTACAGGCGGCATGGATGTCAACATGAGCGGTTGTTTCACTGTAGCTGCCACAAAACAACATGTGGTCTGCAGCTACATTAATAAAGATACTGTTTCTAGAATAGGGAGGTGCTGTACACTGGTCATTCATTTAGCCAATATTTGTTGAGTGCTGGCGATATGAAATGCTAGTTTTACATCTGGAAACTAAAATCAGGCAAAAATTGCTGGCCTTGAGGGGCACATGTTTTAGTGGGAAAACACAGACTATGAACTATAAGCAGTGTAACTAAGGAAAGTGTTTCTGGCAAAAGGTGCTGAGGCTGTGGGGCAGGTGATCCAGATTGTGGGTGTGTGGGGACAGGGAAGATGGCTGTTTTACTAGAGTGGTCTGCGTGTGTCTCATTGGGAATGTGACCTTAGAGAAAAGATGAATTATCTATGAGGCTATCTGGGGCAGGTTCTTTCCAGGCAGGGGAATCCCCAGTGCAAAGGCACCAGAACAGGAGCACATCTGTGTTGTGGGAAGCGTAAAGGGGGCTCAGATAGCTGCAGCAGAGTCATTGAGATGAGGTCAGAGATTTGGGGAGATCATGTAGGCTCGAGGATACTGGAAGGGTTTTGACTTTGCTCTGAGTGAGATGGGGGAGATACAAAACAGCTGTCAGCAGAGTAGAGACTGGTACATCTTTTAAAAGGATCACCTTGGCTGCTATGCTGAGAACAGAATTGAGAGATGAGGGGTGAGTGAGAAAGTGGGAAAGCTGTAGGAAACTAGTGCAGTATTTCAGACTAGAGATGCTGGTTGCTTTGCCTGGGGTGTGAGCAGACAAAAGAGTGGGAAGTGATTGGATTCCGTACATATTCTCAATATGGACTTCATAGCACTTCCTAATAGATTAAGTCTGGGGTATGAAAAAGAGGAGTCAAAGAGGAACCCCAAAATTTCAGACTGTGCAAGTAGAAAAATGAAGTTGTTGTCAGCAGAGATGGGGAAAATTCTGAAAGGGGCATATCTGAGGAGGGGGCACCACAAGCATTCAATTTAGGAAATGTTGAATCTCAGATGTCAGGCATTCAAGTGAGGCAAGTTGGGAATTTAGGAGAAATGTCTGGGCTGGGAAAATAGATTTAGGAGCTAATGCCATATTAATGATATTTAAAGCATAGAGCATGCATGAGTCACCAAGGGAGTGATGGCTATAGAAGAGAAAAAGGACATGGACTGAACCCTGGACCTTCAGTGCTAAGGGATTTCATCAGAACACACTCCGACAGCAGACTGCACAGTTCTAACACCACATCTAGAAAGTATGTAAATCTGAGAATCTCAAATTTTAGTGTGCATAGGAATTACCTGGACAACTTTCTAAGATTCAGGTGGTCTGGAGTTGAGAATGAGATTCTGTGTTTATAAAAAAGTTGGGGCAGACACTGATGGTCTTCAGATCACACTTTTAGTAGCAAGAATGTAGACCAGGATTCCCTCGTGGCTGTGCGTCAGCCTTACCTGCAGCTTGTTATTCCTGAGCTCCATGTTCCACTTCTGAGATGGTGGGACTGGGGAAAGGCCTGAGTATTTTGTAACAAACCTACAAGGAATCCTGGTGATCAGCCAGAGTGGGAACCACTGAGGTCAGCGATCAACAGTGCCTAGGGTGGGAAAGGGTCTTAAGTTCACATTTAAATGCGATTTTTTCTAATTTAAACATAAAGGACTTTATCTATCTATCTGTCTGTCTATCTATCTATCTATCTATCTATCTATCTATCTATCTATCTATCTTCATTAGGTTGGCGTTTATTTTATTTTGGGAAGGCCTGTGAGAATAGGCTTAAAGCTACATAGCTAGGATCTGAATCTATAATCCCATCCTAGGCGGAGCCTCACATAGGAATCACTGCCCCTGATGCTGGGCAGAGATGTCACTGTTCATACCAATGGAACTCTAAAGCTAGACACTGGACCTTGCAGATAGAACTGCTGTCACAACTGCTCCTGGCAATTGGACATCGCTGCTGCCACTCACACCACACTTACTAAAATGTGTGCACAGTACCAGCTTGTGTCACCAGGCCGAGTCAGAATCCAGCAAATGGTTATCTGTTGGTGGAACCTAAGCCTCATCCCATATCCAGCTGTCAGAATGTTTGGAAAAGTGAGTTTTTCTCTTTTGTGGAAGGAGTTGGTGTCTGCCTCCTATGATGACTCTTTAAGTATGAAATTCTTTAAGTATGAAATCATACTCTTTAAGTATGAAATTCTCCTAACATGGAAAGAGGGTTCAGGTGCTGGGACACCGGAAGATAGAGTGGAAAAAGAATGAAAAAAAGTCAATTCCTAGAGCCGTAATCTGAGACTAAAACTGCATCTGGTACATCATAGACACTTGGGTTTGGTTGCATGAATGAGTGACTAATTAATTACATCTTTCAACTTATTCCCTTGATAGTCAGTTATGAAGTACAGCTTTTCCCTGATCAGTTTATAATCAGATAAGTAGAATGGCATTGTGAAATGGTGAAATGATTGCTCAAAACTTATCTCTTGTTAGGATTTTTTAAAATCTAGATTTCTAAGACTTCAGAGGACCTGTGTATACACTAAGATTTTTTTTTTTTTTTTTTGAGACGGAGTCTCGCTCTGTCACCCAGGCTGGAGTGCAGTGGCCGGATCTCAGCTCACTGCAAGCTCTGCCTCCCGGGTTTACGCCATTCTCCTGCCTCAGCCTCCTGAGTAGCTGAGACTACAGGCGCCCGCCACCTTGCCCAGCTAGTTTTTTGTATTTTTTAGTAGAGACAGGGTTTCACCGTGTTAGCCAGGATGGTCTCGATCTCCTGACCTCGTGATACGCCCGTCTCGGCCTCCCAAAGTGCTGGGATTACAGGCTTGAGCCACCGCGCCCGGCCTACACTAAGATTTTATACTAATATTTATATTTCTTTGTATATGCACGTATTTTCTGGAAAGAGCATCTGTGACATTTATGCTTTTGTAAGCCTATTTTAGGAAACCCTCTCTCAAACCACATTTTTCCTCTGCTCTCACACCACCACAACAATCATCAACACAGAAGACTTCTGTGACCAAAGGTGTGGAGGTTTTTCCCCACACTCCAAGCAGTGGAAATCAGCTGGGTATCCTCCAGTTCAACCTCAACACTATCTACCCGGAGATAGCATCATATCCCACAGATTGGGGGCTTAGTCCCCAAGACTACTCCACATGAGACACCAATCACAGGAGTTCCCACCACCTGCTTTGGGCTTCACTAATTTGCTGGAGTAACTCACAGAATTCAGGGAAACATTTATGTTTACTAGTTTATTATAAAGGATATTACAAAGGATACAGATGAAAATACGTGTAGGGTGAGGTATCTGGGAAGCAGCATGGAGCTTCCATGCCCTTCCTGGACACACCACCCTCCTAAAACCTCCACTTGTTCAGCTATCTGGAAGCTCCCTGAACCCAGTTCTCCTGGGTTTTTACAGAAGCTTCATGACGCCAGCATTCCTTCTCCCAAGGTATAGTGTGGGACCCTCTCTGGAGAGGGTCTTAAGACCCATAATCAGAAAGGCAAAAGATTAGAGTCCTGCCTTGGGGCAGGTGAAATGAGGCCAGAAGAGAGATTCTGATTCCTGAGGACTGCTGAGGCCTAACACACCCAACATTATTACAAAAGACTGTAACGAGGGAATATAGGAGCTAGGAACCAGTAACTATGGCCAAAAACCAATAAATAACACCACATACCCCCACTGTCTTAGTCCACTCAGGCTGCTATAACAGAATACCTTAGACTGGGTGGCTTATAAACAACATAAATGTATTTCTCACAGTTCTGGAGGCTGGCAAGTCCAAGAGCAAGGTGTTGGTTAATTTCATGTCTGATGATGGCTCCTTTCCTGTTTCATAAACCTGTGTCTTCTCCAAGTGACCTCGCATGGCAGAAAGTGAAGAGAACTGCCTGGGGTCTTTTTGATAAGGGCAGTGATCCCATTCACGGGAGCTCTGCATTCATAACCTAATCACCTCCAAAAGGCCCCACCTCTAAATGTCATCACACTGGGGATTAAGTTTAAACATAGGAATTTGGGTGGGGGATTGAGGACACAAACATTCAGTCCAGAGCATCCATAAAAGTCTAAAAAAATTATCCTAGGCTTGTCACCATGCTACTCAAACTCTAATCTATGAATAACTGATATTAAACCATTTCTTCACAAGCTCTTCCAAAAAGGAACACTGCCCAACATATTCTATAACGAATGTTCTATAAGGCTGGTACCAAAACCAGACAAAAAAAATCACAAAAAAACTACAGATCACTATTCATGAATATAGATGTGAAAAATCTTCAAGAAAATACTAGCAAACAACCCAGCAGCTTACAAAAATAATTATACACCATGACAAAGTGACATTTACTCTAGGAATGCAAGGTGGGTTTAACATCCAAAAAATCAATTAATGCAATATATAATATCAATAGAATAAAAAACCCCATGATTATCTCAATAGATGCAGAAAAAAGGTTTTGACCAAATTTGATACTCTTTCATAATAGAAACAGTCAACAGGTGGGTACAGTGGCATGTGTCTATAGTCCCAGCTACTCAAGGAAGCTGAGGCAAGAGAATCGCTTGAGGCCAGAAGTTCAAGGGCATCTTGGGCAATGTGTTGAGACCATGTTACTAAAAAAAAGAAAAAAAAAAAGAAAGAAAGAAAGAAAAAAAGTCAACAAACTGGGAATTGAAAGGAACTTTCTCAGCTGGACAAAGGGCATCTATAAAAAAACCTACAGCTAACATCATATTTGTATTAGCCCATTTATGCATTGCTATAAAGAAATACATGAAACTGGATAATTTATAAAGAAGAGAAGTTTAATTGGCTCAAGGTTCTGCAGGCTATACAGGTTTCTGCTTCTGGGGAGGCCTCAGGAAACACAATCATGGTGGAAGGTGAAGAGGAAGCTAGTACATCTTACATGGCTGGAGCAGGAAGAAGCGAGAAAGGGGAGGTGGCACACACGTTTAAAAAACGAAATCTCACTACGAAATCTCAATGAAAACTCACTATCATGAGAACAGCAAGGGGGAAGTCCACCCCCATGACCCAATCACCTCATACCACACCCTTCCTCCAACACTGGGGATTACAATTTCACATGAGATTTGGGCGGGTATACAAATCCAAACCATATCAATATTTAATGGTGAAAGACTGGTTGCTTTCCTCCTAAGATCAGCAGTAAAACAAGAATATCCACTCCCACCATGTCTATTCAACATTACTGAAGGTTATAGCTAAGATAATTAGACAAGAAAAAGCAATAAAGTATATTTAGATCGGAAAGAAAGAAGTAAAACTATATTCACAGATGACATGATCTTTTATATAAAAATCCTAAAGAATCCACTGAAGAGTTATTAGAACTACTAAGTTCAGCAAGGATAAAGGATATAACACCAGTATACAAAAATAAATTATATTTCTAAATCCTTGCAATGACAAATCCAGAAATGAAATTAAGAAAACAATTCCATTTGTAATAGCTTTAAAGGAACAAAATACTTAGAAGCAAATTTAACAAAAGAAGTGCAAATCAAACATTGATGAAAGAAATTAAAAATCTAAATAAATGGGGTAAAGTTCATGGATTATATTTAATATAACTCAATGATTATATTTCCAAACTGACAGATTCATCACAATCTCTATCAGATTCCTAAATGACTTCTTCATAGTAATTTGCAAACTGATTATAAATTTATAAAGAAATTAAAGGGACACAGACTATGCAAACAATCTTGAAAAAAAGAACAAAGGGCCAGGCACAGTGGCTTATGCCTGCAATCAATCGCAGCACTTTGGGAGGCTGAGGCTGGAGGATTGCTTGAGGCTAGAAGTTCAAGACCAGCCTGGGCAACACAGCAAGATCCTGTCTCTACAAAAAAATTAAAATTAGTGGGGCATGGTGGTACACACCTGTCATCCCAGCTACTTGGGAGGCTGAGGCAGGGGGATTGCTTTAGCCTAGAAGGTTGAGGGTGCAGTGAGCCATGATTATGCCACTGCAATCCAGTGTGCGTTACAGGGTAAGAAACTGTCTCTAAAATATAAAAAGAAGGAAGAAAAGAACAAAGCAGAACTCATTCTTTCCAGTTTCAAAACATCACATAAAGTAATGGTAATCAAGACAGTGTGGTACTTGTGTAAGACAGACATAGATCAATAGAATAGACATGAAATTCAGAAATAAAACCATGTGTCTATGGTCAACAGATTTTCAGCAAGGGTGCTGAGCACATTCGATGGGGGAAAGAACAGTCTTTTCAACAAATGGTACTGGGGAAACTTGATAGCCACATACAAAATGATGCAGGGGACCTTATGATGGTTGAAGTGTGTACTCCGAAAGGTTTGTCTAAGACCTGACCACCAGTACCTGTGAATGTGAACTTATTTAGAAATGGTGTCTTTGTATATGTAATTAAGTTCAGGTTCCCAAGAAGAGATCATCCTGGATTTAGGGTGGGACCTAAATCCAATGACTGGTGTCTTAATAAAAGAAAAGAGAGGGAGATGTGACATAAACACAGAGAAGAGACACAGACAAGAATGCCATGTGAAGATGAAGGCAAAGATTTCGGTGATGTATCTCCAAGCCAATGGAACAACAACTACCAACAGCTACCAGAAGTTAGGAAAGTATCATGGAATGAACTTTCCCCAGAGCCTTCAGAAGAAACTAATCCTGCCAACACCTGGATTTCAAACTTCTGGCCTCCAGAACTGTGAGAGAATACACGTTTGCTGTTTTAAGCCATCAAATCTTGGCAATGTGTTACACGAGGTCTAGGAAACTAATACAGGACTTTACCTCACACTATATACAAAAATAAGCTCAAAATAGAAGAAAGACCTAAATGTTAGTGGTGAAATTACAAAAATTCTTGCAGGAAAACTTAGGTGATAAATCTTCATGAACTGGCCGGGTGCGGTGGCTCACACCTGCAATCCCAGCACTTTGGGAGGCTGAGACAGGAGGATCACGAGGTCAGGAGTTTGAGACCATCCTGACCAACATGGTGAAACTCCATCTCTACTAAAAATACAAAAATTAGCCGGGCGTGGTGGCACGCGCCTGTAATCCCAGCTACTCAGGAGGCTGAGGCAGGAGAATCGCTTGAACCCAGGAGGCAGAGGTTGCAGTGAGCCAAGATCACGCCACTGCACTCCAGCCTGGGCAACAGAGTGAGACTGCATCTCAAAAAAGTATAGATATATATACATTTGTGAACTCAGGTTGGACAATGGATTCTTAGATATTATGCCAAAGTACAAACAAAAGATATTAGATAATATTGAGAAAAACTAGATGTCATCAAATTTAAAATTTGTATGCTTCAAAGGACACTATCAAGAAAGTGATCCACAATATATACGTATATCAAAACATCACCCTGTACCCCATATGTGTATTTACTAATTAACAGTAAACATTTAAATCAAAAAATTAAAACAGTTTTAAAAATTAATTTTTAAAGAAAGTGAAAAAAACCCATAGGAAAGGAGAAAAGATTTGCAATCATACATCTAACAAGAGCTCTGTTTCTAGAATATATAACAATCTCTTACAACTTAATCACAAAACACATATAATCCCAATTTTAAAATGAGCGCAGGAGGCTGCGCGCAGTGGCTCACACCTGTAATCTCAACACTTTGGGAGGCCGAAGTGGGTGGATCACTTGAGGTCAGGAGTTCAAGATCAGCCTGATGGTGAAATCCTGCCTTTACTAAAAATACAAAAATTAGCTGGATGTGGTGGCACACACCTGTAGTCCCAGCTACTTGGGAGGCTAAGGCACAAGAATTGCTTGAACCCAAGAGGCGGAGGTTGCAGTGAGCCAAGATCGCACCACTACACTCCAGCCTGGATGACAGAGTGAGACTCTGTCTCTAAATTAAAAAAAAAAAAAAAAAATAGAATGAGCAAAAGTTATGAACAGTCATTTCCCTAAAGAAGATATACAAATAGCCAATAAATTCACAAGATAATGATCAACAGTATTAGGGAAATGCAATTTAAAACCACAATGAAGGCCAGGCATGGTGGCTCACGCCTGTAATTCTACCCAGCACTTTAGGAGGCCAAGGCAGATGGATCACAAGGTCAGGAGTTCGAGACCAGCCTGGCCAACATGGTGAAACCCCATCTCTACCGTGGTGGCATGCACCTGTAATCCCAGCTACTTGGGAGGCTGAGGCAGGAGAATCTCTTGAACCTGGGAGGCGGATGTTGCAGTGAGCCGAGACCATGCCACTGCACTCCAGCCTGGGCAACAGAGCGAGACTGTCTAAAACAAAAAAAATCACACACACACACAATGAGATAACACTTCCCAGTCATAGAATGGCTAGAATCAAAACATCAGATAATAAGTGTTGTTAAAGATATGCAGGAATGAGAACCCTCAGACATTGCTGGCAGGAATGTGTAATTACGTAGTCCCTTCGGAAGGAGTCAGGCTGTGGCTCAACTGATTAAAAATGGAGATACCAAACGACTCACCAATTCCATTCCTAGGTATATGCCCAATAGAAATAAAAATGTGTCACACAAAAATTTGTAAATAAACATTCATAGACGCGTTATTTGTATTAGCCAAAAGACAGAAACAATCCAGATGTCTATAAACTGATAAATAAAAAAATGTGATACATCCATGGAATGTAGGAAAAAGCAATGAAGTACTGATACATGCTATAATGTAAATGATGCTTGGAAACATTAAGTGAAAGAAATTAATCACAAAAGACCATATATGATTATACTTACATATGAATTTTCCAAAATAGGCAAATCCATACAGATACAATATAGATTAATTCTTGCTTAGGGTTTGGGGTGAATTCTTGCTTAGGGTTTGGGGTGATGGGCAAGCGGGGATAAGAGAGGAATAGCTACAGAGCATGGGGTTTCTTTTTCAGGTGATGATAATATTCTAAAATTGAATGTAGTAATAGTTGCACATATTGGGGAATATACTTTAAAACTTTGATTGCATACATTTTTTTCCAGATTTATTGAGGTATAATTGACAAAACTTGTAAATAAAGCATAGAGTGTGACTTTTTATTTGTACATAATATTTGCACATATTTATGGGGTACATGTGATATTTTGATACACGCATAGTATCTAATAATGAAGTTAGGGTATAGGATATCCATTACCTCAAGCATTTATTTCTCTGTGTTGGGAACATTTCAAGTCTTCTCTTCTAGTTATTTTGAAATACACAATATATTGCTGTTAATTACAGTCACCCTACTGTGCTACCAAACACTAGAACTTATTCCTTCTGACTGTACGTTTGTACCCATTAACCTACCTCTCTCCAACACTGCCCCCCGCCCCCCACCCCACCCCCACACACACACCCTTCCCAGCCTCTGGATACTATCTTTCTGCTCTTTACCTCGATTAGATCAACTTTTTTAGGCTCGCACATGTGAGTGAGAACATGCAATATTTGTCTTTCTGTGCCTGGCTTATTTCACTCAATATCAGAACCTCCAGTTCTGTCCATGTTAGTGGAAATGACAAGATTCTGTTCTAAATAGTATTCCATTGTGTATATATGCCACATCTTTTTAATCTATTCATCCATTGATGGATAGTTAGGTTGATTCCCTATGTTTGCTATTGTAAATAGTACCACAGTAAACATGGGAGTGCCAGTATCCCTTTGATACATCAATTTCCTTACCTTTGGATAAATACCCAGTGGTGGTATTGCTGGATCACATATATCTATTTTCAGTTTTCTGAGAAATCTCCATACTGTTTTCCATAGTGGCTGTACTAACTTACCTTCCCAGCAACCGTGTGCAAGAGTTTGTCTTTACATCCTAGCTACCATTTTTGTCTTTTTAATAATAGCTATTCTAGCTAGGGTAAGATGATATCTCATTGTGGTTTGCTTTAAATTTCCCTAATAATTAGGGATGTTGAGCATCTTTTTCACACACATGTTGGCCATTTGTGTGTCTTTTTTTAAAGAAATTTCTATTCAGATCCCTTGACCATTTTTAAGGGGATTATTTATTTTTTTACTGTTGAATTGTGTTCCTTGTACACTCTGGATATTAGTTCCCTGTTGGATAACTTGAAAATTTTTTTCCCATCTACAGTTGGTCTCTTCACTCTGTTGTTTTCTTTGTGGTGCAGATTTTTAGTTTAGTATAGTCCCACCTGCCTATTTTTTTGTTGTTGCTGTTGTTGTTGCCTATGCTTTTGATGTCTTAACCATAAAATCTTTGCCTAGATCAATGTTCTCGAGCATCTCCCCTATGTTCTTTTTTAGTAGTTTTAAGTTTTGGGTCTATCATTTAAGCCTTTAATCCATTTTTGGTTGATTTTTTAATATGGTAAGAGATACAAGCCTAGCTGCATTCTTCTGCATATGGATATCCTGTTTTCCCAGCACCATTTATTGAAAAGGGTGTCCTTTCTTGGTGCCTTTCTTGAACGTCAGTTGGCTGTAAGTACATGGAATTATTTCTGGGTTCTCTATTCTTTCCATTGGTCTATGTGTCTGTTTTATGCCAGTACCATGCTGACTTGGTTCCTACTATAATAGTTACAAAGCTATTACTATAGCTGTGTAATATATCTTGAAGAGAGGTAATGTGATGCTTCCAGCTTTGTTGTTTCTGCTCAGAATTGTTTTAGCTATTGGATGGAGCTAAAACCATCATATGGATGGTTCCATATGAATCTTTTTTTTTTTTTTTTTTTTTTTTTGAGATAGGGTCTCACTTTGTCACCCAGGCTGGAACACAGTGGAGCAATACCAGCTCACTGCAGCCTTAATCTCCTGAGGTTCAAGCGATCCTCCTGCCTCGGCCCCCTAAGTAGCTGGGACTACATGCACATGCCACCACGCCCAGCTAATTTTTGTAATTTTTGTAGAGATGGGGTTTTGCCATGTTGCCCAGGCTGGTCTTGAACTCCTGAGCTCAAGTGATCCACCTGCCTCAGTTTCCCAAAGTGCTAGGATTGCAGGTATGAGCCACCATGCCCAGCCCATTATGAATTTTTGGATTGTTTTTTCTATCTCTATGAAGTATGTCCTTGGTAGGGACTACATTGAATCTGTAGGTTGCTTTGGGCAGTATGATCATTTTACTGATATTCTTCCAATTCGTGAGCATGGAATGTCTTTCTATTTGTTTATGTCCTCTTCAATTTCTTTCATCAGTGTTTTATAGTTTCCCTTGTAGAGATCTTTCACCTCCTTGGTAAATATATTCCTAGGCATTTTTTGTAGCTATTGTAAATAGGAATGGCTTCTTAATTTCTTTCTCAGCTAGTTCTTTGTGTATAGAAATGGTACTGATGTCTGCATGTTGATTTTGTATACTGCAATGTTACTGAATTTATTTATCAGATCTAAGAGCTTTTTGGCAGACTTTTAGGTTTTTCTAGATATAAGATCACAACACCAGCAAAGAGGGACAATTTGACTTACTTTCCAATTTGGATGCCTTTTATTTCTTTCTCTTGCCTGATGGCTCTGGCTAGAACTTCCATTACTATAATGAATAGGCGTGGTGACAGTGGTCATTTTTATCTTGTTCCAGTTCTTAGGGGTGAGGCTTTCAGTTTTTCCCCATTTAGTGTGATAATAGCTGTGGGCTTGCCATATATGGCTTTTATTATTTTGAGGTATGTTTCTTCTGTACTTTGTTGAGAGTTTTACCATAAACAGATTTTTGTTTGTTTGTTTGTTTGTTTTTGAGACAGGCTGGAGTGCAGTGTCGAAATCTTGGCTCACTGCAACCTCCACCTCCCGAGTTCAAGTGATTCTCCTGCCTCAGCCTCTCGAGTAGTTGGGACTACAGGCATACACCACCATGCCCAGCTAATTTTTGTGTTTTTAGTGGAGATGGGGTTTCACCATGTTGGCCAGGATGGTCTCGATCTCTTGACCTCATGATCTGCCCGCCTCAGCCTCCCAAAGTGCTGGGATTACAGGCGTGAGCCACCACAACTGGCAACACATACAACCTAACAAGGTTTTACCAGGAACAAATAGAAAACTTGAACACACCAATAATGAGTAATAAGACTGAATCAGTAATTAAAAGTGTCTCAATAAAGCCCAGGACCGAATGGCTCTCTTGTCAAATTCTACCCAGGACCGGATGGCTCTCTTGTCAAATTCTACCATACATATAAAAAAAAAAAATTAATAGCAATACTTCTCAAAATATTTCAAAAAAAACTCGAGAGGAGGGAATTCTTCTTAACTCGTTTTATGAAGCCTGCATTACCCTGATACCAAAAGCAGAGAATACAAAAAAAGAAGGAAAGAAAGAAAGAAAATTACAGGCCAATCTTCCTAGTGAAAATATATACAAAAATCCTGAACAAAATGTTAGCAAACTGAATCCAACAACATATCAAAAAGATAATATACGACAATTAATTGGGATTTATCCCAGGGATACAACAGTGGTTCAACACGCACAAATCAATAGACATGAACATTTTTTTCATCTTATTTAAAAAGCTGGATAAAACTGAATGTGGAATTGGGAGATTTGTTTTGGGTGACCACTCTGCCATTTCCAAACTCTGTACTCTATCAGAACTAAGTCGCAGGGTGCTTGAGGGCTAAGAAGCTTTTGTCCAGCAGACAAGAAGGAACTGTTATTACACAGCCTTTGACCCTCTAAGGACTCCAGCAACCTCGTACTGAAAGGAGACTCCTTGTCTCCTTCTCTGGGAACCCTTTTGTTCAGAAATAAAACTTTCATGCTGCAGGTGCCTTGAGGACGTGTGGGTGACCTTTACTAGAAGGCAGTGGAGTGAAAGTTTTGGGAAAAGTGACAGAAACAAATCCTGTACTGGAAGCTCATTGAAAACCAACTAAGTAAACAAATATTTTAGTACCTCAACTGAAATATAAGCATAAGCAAAGGTTGACTATGATTGTACCTGGACAGGATGAGTAAAAAGGTAAAGTGGTCTGTTATCAGCTATTTCTGTATTTTGGTTCTGGCTCTCTCCAGCAGTTAACAAATGTCCTTTCTTTCAACAAATATCTATCAAGAGGCTAACATGTGCCAGACTCTACAGAACAGGCTTACAGGCATAATACCACAATGGAATAGAAATCTAACAGGCTCCAAGATCAGGCTTGTCAAATAAATGTACCACAATTTATATACCTTATATATATCTGGTACACAGGCACCAGAACATAAGATTAAATATGTTAAAGGAATGTTTATCTAAGTATCATTTTTAAAAGAAAAATAAAACAAAAACTGGAAACAACCAAATGACATTAACAGAATATATAATTAAGTTGTGGCATATTCATGTCATGGAAATGAACTACCATGTCACACATCAACATGGATGATTCCAAAAATAATAATGAGCAAAAGTAATCATATACAGTATAATTCTATTTATATAAAGGCTATAAATAAGCAACTGTTAGGGATATAGAGACAGTAAAATTTATAAAAGTTAGGTGACAATTATACAAAATTCAGGATAGTGGTTGATTCTGGCTGTGGGGGAGAGAGATATGAATGAGGAGAGTATACGAGGCTCCTGGGATGTAGTAATGTTCCACTTCTCAGTTTGAGTAATGAGCACCTGGACATTTATTATTGTTCTTCTATATATACATTTTCATTTGTATATTGTATTGTGTATTATATATTTTATTTCACATTAAAAAGAAAAAAGACCAAAAAAAAAAAAAAAAGCGTTGTGTGACTCAAGATTTAAGCAGACACAGTGCAAGGAAATGAAAAGGTGGATATAATTTGATGGGTTCAGGTTTGGACAAACTGAGCTCCTGAAACACAGACTTTTATTCTTAGTCATATTAGGTATGAAATTGCCCTGAGATCACCAGTTGGTTTTATGCTAGATTTGGAGGGGAAAAAGGGCAGTTGAACTCAGCAATTTATGTGTCCAGCACTGAAAATCTTCAAGGTAAACAATTACTAATAGGTTATGTGTTAGGTTACTTTTCAGTCCCACTCAGCTCAAAGGGTTTGTCATTACCCTACTGATTTGCGCTTCTAAGTCTTCCGCCTGTTGCATTCTGATGATCTGTTTCTACGCAAGTCATAGAATCTAAAGCTGAGACATAGCAATAGAAGACCAGAGAACAGACACAGCAACAAAGTTTGCATGAGGCAAATCAGGAGGGTAGGAATGAGATTTTGATGTGCATCCTGGCCAAATTCCAGAACTAGCAAAGAGAGGGCCAGTTCCTAATTCCAATCAAAGCAAATTCAGCCACCTTATCTTCACACAGAAGTGATCTACATTGATTTTTAAATCTCTTTAAGGGATTAGGGAGCCTCTGAAATACAAAGGAAACTAAACTGATAGTAATGTAAAACGAGCAGTGACCAGCAAACACTGTCAAAAACAGAAAGCTAATGGTGGGACTGGAGTCTAGAACACAGGAGTTACGTTTATCCAGTGCTGCACTGTACAACAGGGCAGTCACTTGCCACATGTGGCAATTTAAATTTAAATGAAATTCAATTAAACATTCCATTCTACAGTTGCACTAGCCACATTTTGAATGCCTCAACAGCCACTTGTAGCAAGGGCTACAGTACTGAGGAGCACAGACATAGAACATTTCTATCAGTGGCTGACCTAGCAATATCCAGGCTGAAGGGTGTTCTGCTAGTAAAGCAAGGTGGGCATCAGAATTATCACAACTTAAGAATAAGATTCCTGAGGGCATCCATTTCCATTTATTTGCTTCTCTGCTTGCCAACTCTGAACCCCTGCTTTCCCAATTTTCTAGTATCTGGAAAGAAAACAAACTGACTAAAAAACATAAATTTCATTCTGCTTGACAACTGTAATTCTCACTAAATTTATAAATTTGCTTTCTGATTTATCAATGAGTGACAAAGGCATGAGTTTGAGAAAGGATGAGTTTGATTACCCCTGAGTGGATCCAAACATTAGGAAGGTCTTGCTTAAGTGGGTGACAGAAAGTGACAAAAAGAGCTGGAAGAAACATGAGAGACTATTATACTCTCTTCCCTAACCTTCCTCCTTTTCACCCTGCTCACCTAAGCCAGGTTAGAATCCGCCCTTTGCAAAGCACCCTGTACCCTTCTATTGTAACCTTTACTACATTATCTGTTTATAGAGTGATCTATGCCATTAGCTGAAAGCTATTCAAGGGCAGAGACTTCTCTTTATTCACCTTCAGTAACTAACACAATGCCTAGCATGTAGGAGGCTCTCAAAATTAAGTTTCTCATACAAATAAATTGTACCGGGCAAGTTACACTTTTAGGGCCTGGCTAGTAGTTATCTGACGAAGGTATGATATTAAAGACCATATACTAAACTATAGCAGTCTCATCAAAATAACCTCGGAGGGCTGGGAGCAGGGAGAATAAGAGAAGCAGATCAGAATAATTCTTTATTCACCCCATCGCCCAACCCCCGTCTTCCCAAGTGGGGAAACTAACATTTATGAAACAACTAATACATATCTACACTTCACAAACACAATAGTCCTTCCACAAATGCAATCAAATATTATTATTGCCATTTTAAAGATGAGGACACTGAACACTAGAAAGGATATGCAACTTGAACAAATGCAAGTCAACTAAAAATAGTTAAGCTAATTTTCAAGTCCAGAACTATCTATCTGCGTCTGATACAAATGGGAATATTCACTGAACCCTGGAGAGATGAGAACACACATTTAAAAAAAAAGGGGGGGTTCACTTAAGAGATACGATTTTATCATAACAGCACTGAAACTTTAATCTTTTATTTTTCCTATTTGACTTCTTAAAAAGGGTGGCATGGCCAAGAATTTTCTTTGATATGGTTTCACAATTGTATTCACTTTCTCTCCATTCTGAGACTTTTCCATAAGAATATTCACTTTAATCCGACTTCTACTGCATGGCTGGAAAAGAGGATATGCAATAACTCTTTCAAACTCCTTTATCTCTTTCTTTACTCTCTCACGCTTCTCATATGTAGGTAGCTGGCTCTGGCTTCTTCTTAAGATTCTTTCCTTGAGTCTTTGCTCTGTAAGTTCTCTCCCTCGAATCATGCGTTCCTGGTGATCCTTAATCTGCATCTGTTCCCTCTCATTTACCTGCTTTCTTCTCTGTGCGTTCTGGATGCCATGCCCTTCTGGCACAATGTTTGGTAATTTTGTTTCACTGGGGGGTCGCAGTACTTGTCTAAATGATTTGTTCTTAAATTCTCCAGCCTGTCCTGTTTGATGTATGTGCCTTTCTATGTGTTTCACCTCTCTCTCAGGTATCAAATGGCACTGTTTTAGTCCTTCTATGCTTCGGGTTGTTTTCTTCTCCATTTTTTTCTTGATTTCATTGCCTGTCTCTTCTTTCATCATTTCCACTATTATTTTATTATAATAAGACTCTGCTTTGGCAAGCCAGTAGTCAAGAGAAACAGCTTGCTCCCTACAGAGGATTTCACACTCCTCCTGATATTTCTGAGTTATCAACTGTCTTGCTGCTGTTGTATGCACACCACCTAGATTCTGTCAAAGTGAAGTCAGAAATTTATAATGTGATCATCTTTTTCCTTTGAACACATTTAAACAGGAGCCAAGCCCACCCTCCCTAATGATACCAGAACAGCTACATGCTCTTTACTTTAGCTTGTTATTTTATTCCCATCACTCCCAGGTGAGCCTGTGAGCTCTGAAAGTATGAAGTAGTCACCACCACAAATCAATAAGTAGTTTTAAAAATGTATGGTGTTGGAAGTTTTCAAAATGATACTTTGTTTTGCAACTGTGGATATAGCTGGGTAACATTTGCCAGTGTAGACATACTACCTGAATGTGTCACTTGGGCAGAAGGATTTTAAACCTAAGATTCCTTCTCTGTGTAGTTCCAAACTGTATGATGTGAAGATAATTTACTTACCAAGATCTTTTTTTCCAGTGGAGACTGCTGACCTGCAGCAATCCTAGGATCTTTAGATGATGTACCCCAGGCCAATCTGAAAGATAAAAAAGCAAAGGTAGATTCAAATGTAGGAGGTGTCAGAACAAACCTGCTAATAGGCAGGACTACAGCAGGGCCATTTCCCGCATGGGAAACCACTGCATTCCTATGGTAGAAAATAATGAATGCTCTTTTAATAAGAGGATCTTTCCTTTCATATGAACAAGCATACTTTTCCTGTGGACTCAGCGTGAACCACTGTGAATCTCGTATTGGGGATTGTGAGTGGGAAGAGACATGCTCCTTGGTGAGGTGTTGTCCAAGTACATCTATGTCAGTCTGCTCAGTCCTCAAGCCTCCTCTGTGTTCTGAGACGATTCTAGGTTCTAGTTTTCTAGATGATTCTAGGTTTCTAGTTTTCTCTTCCTGCAGTTTCTTGATCCGGGCCCTCTCTGCCTCTATCAGCACATACAGCATTTCTGCCCTCTAATCTTTTGTTCTGAAATTTTTTTATTTGATTGCTCAGCCCTCTGCTTGCCTGCCTTACAATGCCAATCATCCTTCACTCTAAATCTATTATGAGACTATTCCCTGTTGAACCCCTCAGGATGGGAATTTGTGATTACTCTGGGTTTATTTATAGAGGAGGCTGATGGCAACACAAATGAAAACTATCAACCTTTATGTGTCATCCCTGGTCTAGCCTGAGTTTACTGTGAGGTCGTATTTAAGCCCCTGAGGATGTCTGGCATTTCCTCTCTATGCCTTTTATACCATTTACAGTTCAAAGGATGGGCTTTACAGTCTGACACGGCTAGATCTGAATCCTAATTCCACCACTTCCTAGGTGTGTGACTCAGGGCAAGTAACTTCTGTCAGCTTTCTCATCTATAAAATGGAGATGTAAGACAAAAATCTGCCTCTCAGGGTTATAAAGAACAAATATGAATTAGATGTAAAGAACTTGGTAAGTTCTCAATAAATTCTATCTGTCCTTCACAGGTCAAGTTCCTGACTATAAAGTCTTTCTGGTCTACTCTGTCACAGTCATTTTCCTTTCCTCTAAATACTTGACATATTTTAATTCTACAACTCATTTGGTAAGTTCTCAATAAATTCTATCTGTCCTTCACAGGTCAAGCTCCTGACTATAAAGTCTTTCTGGTCTACTCTGTCACAGTGATTTTCCCTTCCTCTAAATACTTGACATATTTTAATTCTACAACTCATTTGAAAATTAATCATGGTTTACACTGTGATATCTGTATTCATATATCACTTTTAACATTTTGGTGCTGACATTTAGGCTCATAAGGAATGAAAACTGTAATTTACATCTACAAATATGCCTCTATATTGTTGGAAAGGATCTGATATCAAATATTTGGTCTCATTGACCTCTTAGGAACATTCTTATTTGTCTATGTAAGCTTATTTTGAGATTTTAAACATACGATCACCTTACTTTTACTTCTCTGTACATGGCTTCTAGCACAGTACTTAACATTAGAGTCTGTGATCCCAAATTCTCAAAATTAATGATTTGTTGATTGCTGATGATCCTTGACACATAATATCTGAGCATCTTTTTAAATATCTGCCATAACATTGTATCTATCTTTTTATTAAATCATTTCCCAGTCTTCCTTGAAGTTTACAGATATGTTTGCTTTATATGTATGTTCTGGGCTCTCACATTTTGTACCTCCTGGCACACTTTTATTGTATTCTAATTATTCATTCATGTTCCTTGAGGTCAAAGAACACAGATTTCAACTTTGCAGGTTCAGCCTCAGCTCAAAACCTGGCATAGTTGCTCAATAAATACTTTATTGAATAGATTGTGAGCTTTTGTTGGGAAAAGGATATGCCTTTCAATGCTTTGTTCTTTACTGCAACTCACAGGGGATGTTGGGTGAGTGTTTTTCAAATTAAAAAGAGAAAATTGAGAAGGGTAGAATTTCAAGTTCCATTTTCAAAGGAGACACACAGATAAGTGAGAATAAAAACTGTCTACGACAATCAGCTCAACAACACATCTCCCTTTGTCAGACAGAATAACAAGCAATTTCACAGTTAAGTGATAGGGCTTGTCACTCTTCAGCAGTTTGCTGAGTTTTAACCCTTTAACTATGGTGTTCTCTCCATTATCACAGAGAAAGGCAGATGGGAGCCTCTCCCAGCGAAAAGACTACAGCTTGTGTCCTTCACAGGACAAAATAGTGATGGCTCCAGAACTTTCATATGAAGGAACTTAGCACAGCTATCAGAGTGGGTGGTGGTGGGAGGACTAGCAGGAAACTAGTAAACAACGACAAGCTGCCCCTTCAGGGAAAGTTTCTACTTCGAATATAAGTTACAGAGTAATGAAAATAGCAAGATTTCCGAAAGAAACTTATTCCCATGTTTTATAAAAGAAAAGGGAAATGTCAGCTGTCCACTTAATGGATAACGAATAATGAATTAAGAGTTCGATAAGCGGCAGGCACAACTAAAAGCCAAACTCGACCTAAGTCTTATGAAATCCTACTTAATGAGCTTCTTGACTACTGCTAGCCTCACTTATCTGGCAGGAGTCGAAGGAGGGGAAGCCCCAAGCTCTTCTGTTCTACCACCTCCAAAGTCCTGAGCCCCTTCTCAAGTGTCCCACTTCATCCCTGCTTCCTTTCGTCCCGTGGGACTAAGGATTCCTCCTGCCTTCACCCTCACCACTTGCTGTCCCTCAAGAAGCCGACTCACCCCTTTCCAAGCGCGGTGAACCGTCCGCAAAGCACACAGGCCGGCTGCGCTCTGCAGAAAGCCCACGCTCGCCAGCGGGACCCAAGGAACGCGAGAACTATACATGCCAGAACACTTAGCTTTGTTTTTAACTACTGTGCAGCCGCAAAAGGGAAATACCAGCTCAGGACCCAGGGGAGTTGTAGTTCTCTAATCCAAAGAAGTCATTATTCAGCAAAGTACGGTTTTCAGGAGGATATTCCCCCGCGATTGGGTTCCCGTAGGATGTGAAAAAGAGAATAAATATCCCAGGATTCGGTGCTGGTGGGAAAATTTGCTGGAAGCGCAGCACTGGTTACCAATTTGGTGCTCAACGTCTCAGTACCAGCCTGAAAGTTGAGCCGCAACCTCCCTTAGAAGAGGTGACTCTCCATCTCTAAGGCTTCCGAGACACGGTTCGCAATTAATTATGACGTCACAGCCAATCGTCAGCGTAAAAAAAGCGTGACGCTCTAGCCGGCTCTAGCTCGCTGCCCCGCCGCGGGCGCAGAGCTGGCGCTCTAGCCCACGGAGTTGGCCAGCTCCTCTCGCCGGCCCCAGGAAAGGGTTCCAAGTCCTTTTAGTACCCGACGCTGTCTGGGAGTTCCGGGCGTTTCGGCTCCTTGGTCGCAGAGGCAGGAAGCGTGCGTGGGAGGAGGACTCGGGTTATATACTCCTACGTCCTGGGACGCAATAGTTACCACCTCTGGGGCAGGAACTCTTCTCTCTTTTGTTAATAAACTTCTAACTCCCTCCTCAGACCCGACTGCATGTCTGTCATGGACCTCGCCGGTACTTGCTCCAGCTTTCAGTCGGACTTGGATTTCTGTTCAGATTGCGGCTCGGTCCTGCCTCTGCCCGGGGCTCAGGATACGGTCACCTGTACTCGCTGTGGCTTCAACATCAACGTTCGGGGTGAGAGGCTTGTACGCAGGGGTCCTGGCGGAGGGCCCAGGATCGGAAGCTTGGGGAACTCAAGATCGGTTGGGTTGAGGAGGGGATCCTAGAGCAGGACATCAGGCAGTTGCACATTTGGTCCAGCGATGAAAACTGAGGGAAAGGATATAGGGCCTCCTGGCCTAACCAGCCAGGGGAGAGGGGAAGTTTCCGGTGTCAGCTCCCTCAGGTTGTCTCCATAACCCGTCTTACTTGCCTGTGCAGACTTTGAGGGGAAGGTTGTGAAGACTTCAGTTGTGTTCCACCAACTGGGGACAGCCATGCCTATGTCGGTGGAGGAAGGGCCTGAGTGCCAGGGACCTGTGGTAAGTTAATGAGATCAAGAACTGGCTCCATAAGGTGGGTAGGAAAGAAATGGAGGAGTGATTGCAGAGATCTGGAGAGTTTTGTGCCCAATTCCAAGTGGGAAAAGATGTAAAGCATCGATGTTTGAGAGGCGTGATCGCCTGATTCCTGTGGGAAGTAAGGGTATGATATGACCAGGCCTCCATAACCCACCAGTTTCTTCCCAGGTTGACAGGCGCTGCCCTCGATGTGGTCATGAAGGAATGGCATACCACACCAGACAGATGCGTTCAGCCGATGAAGGGCAAACTGTCTTCTACACCTGTACCAACTGCAAGTGGGTATCCTTTCCCCTCCCTTTGCTCAGTCTGTTTGCTAACTAATAAACAAATCCAGTGATTTATTTTTTTGTACTAAACGGCTGTTTCCTTTCGTCCCATCCCTTATTTCTGTGCAGTTCTGGTAATAGGGAGATTTGTAGTTTTTATTTTTTAAAATTACACTTTTTTAACCCTTTTTATAACCAGTGAAATAAACCTTTTACGTTTTTTTTTGTTGTTTTTTGTTTGTTTTTTGTTTTTCTATGGACAGGGTGTCGCTCTGTCACCTAGCCTGGAGTGCAGTGAGGCAATCTTGGCTCACTGCAACCTCTGCCTCCTGGGCTCAGGTAATCCTCCCACCTCAGCCTCCAAAGTAGCTTTGGGACCACAGGCACGTGCCACCATGCCTGGCTTTTTTGTTTGTTTGTTTTTTGTATTTTTAGTAGAGATAGGGTTTCTCTATGTTTCCCAGGCTGGTCTTGAACTCCTGAGCTCAATCAACCCACCTCAGCATCCCAAAGTGCTGGGGATTACAGGCATGAGCCACCCTGCCTGACCTTCTTTTAGGATATTTAAAAGGAAATGAAGAAAAAAAACCATAAGAAGCAAGTATTGTTTAGTGGTCAGCATCTTATACTGCAGTCTTCAACCGCAGTCAAGGTAGCTTTACTTTGGAGAGAATTAGTCACACATGATTTAGAGAACATGGGCTTTCTGAATGCTTTTAAGACCTCATCTTTGTCTTTGGTGTTCTGCAGTCACTATAGTATATCAAAATGTGATTTTCTTTTATTCTGTTTGGGATTTGTTGGACTTTCTGAAACTGAGAGTGCATTGTTGTTTTTTGTTTTGTTTTTTTTTTGAGACGGAGTCTCGCTCTGTCTCCCAGGCTGGAGTGCAGTGGTGTGTTCTCGGCTCACTGCAAGCTCCGTCTCCCGGGTTCACGCCATTCTCCTGCCTCAGCCTCCTGAATAGCTGGGACTACAGGTGCCCCCCACCACGCCCGGCTAATTTTTTGTGTTTTTTAGTAGAGACGAGATTTCACTGTGTTAGCCAGGATGATCTCGATCTCCTGACCTCGTGATCCACCCGCCTTGGCCTCCCAAAGTGCTGGGATTACAGGCGTGAGCCACTGCGCCCAGCCTAGAGTGGATTTTTTTTTCATCAACCTTGGAAAATTATCAGCCATCATCTCTTTTAATATTCTCTTTCCCCCATGTTCTCAGTCCTCACATTCTGGACCTCTAATTAGTTACTAGAATGAGATTTCTCTCTTCTGTCCTCCATTTCTCTCGCCCTCTTTTCATATTTTCAATCGCTTTTCTCTTTATGCCACCTTCTGAGTAATTTCTTCAGGTTCCTCTTCCATGTCACTAGTTCTGTCTTCAGTTTATTTCAAGTATTATTATTTTTTACTATTGTTATTATTTTGAGTTCTATTTAATTACTTTTCAAATCTCAATTTTTAAATAATTCTCAGTTCCTTAATCATATTTTAAATTGTTCCTTTTACTAGTCTTTAAATATATAAAATATTAGTTATTATATTCTATGTCTCATAATTCTGATATCCATGGATTTTGTGTGTCTGATGCTGCTGTCTGTTTCTGCTGTCTCTCTCATAGTGCTTTTTTCTTTGTTTTGTAATTTTTGACAATAAATTTGAGTTTTTTAGAACTTGAACTGTAGGAATTCTTTGAGGCCTTGGGTAAGTGCTGTATTCTCAGCATTTGTGTTTCTTTTCTAGGTGCCTTGAAGCACTATCAAGCTGGAATTACTTTAAATAAATTCTTGGCTTCATGTTTTTTGGAGCACACAGATAGTATGAATTTGAGCTGCAAATCCATGTAAGGGCTAGCTTATGGCTAGAAATTCTCAGGAAAGAGTTTTCTCTCTTTCTACCTACTGAGACAGTCAAATTCCCCTTCTATAGAGTTGAATTTTTTCTTTTGTTGTTCACTTTTACAAAAAAGGGCAGCCTTTTGCAGTTCCCAAATTTATGCACAGGATCTCCTATCAACCTTACACATTTTGTCCCTCATTTCCTATGCTTCCAGTGACTGTTGCAACAGTATAAAGGGCACCATAGTGTCACTGTCACATTTCATAGGGACATCAGTTTTAACTTCACTGTCTGGATTTCTGGTTTTACAGAACTTTTAACCAGTATGAAGACTGCCTTTACTTTCTTGCCATCTCATCAAAAGATTAAAAATATTCATAGTCAGATATATCTTTTAAAAGTATTTTTTTCCTATCACTGATTGTCATTTTACCAAAAAAAAAATTAAAAAAATTAAAAGAAGAAGAATTTTTTCCCAGCCTGTGGCTTGCCTATTTATTTTCTTAACCCTCTTTAAATGAGCAGAAGTTTTAAGTTTTTATAAGGTCCAGCTTATCCTTTTTTTTTTTTTCTTTTACAGCTAGTGCTTTCTGTGTCCTAAGAAATCTTTGCTTTGAGATTATAATTCATTGGATATATTTTTAATCCCAGAATTTTTAGTTGTCTTGGAATTAGAATTGGAGGCTTGTTTAGGGGAGCCAGTCCTCAATGATGTCATAAATAAAAGTCCTTCCTAGGTTATTTGATTGCATATCTTATCTTATACTACTAGAAACTCATCTTTTGGTGAATATAACAAGTCCTTTCTTTCCTCATAGGTTCCAGGAGAAGGAAGACTCTTGACCTTTTTCCTGGGCAACTCAACAGTCCCTCCCTCCTTTTGGAAGGTGAAGGATACTGGGTTTTTAGATGCCTTGTCCATCCCATCTGGTTGCAATGTGTTGCTCCTAGAAGAGAGTCAGATCATCATGTGGGGATTACCATTGTTCCTGGAGTACTCCTACCCTTAATTGAATTTCCTTATTAAAGTTATATTTTCCTAAAAGACCCTGACATATGTATGTTACTTATAATCTGTCTTATTCCAAAAGGAATTTAAATGAGTTTACAGAGATACATGAAAAAGAAAAGATGGAAAAATAAGGACAAAAAAGTAGAGTCAGGAATGAGGCTAATATAAACAAAAAGCAATTGTAAGTATTGCCATACTATTTAAATCTATTTGCTTCCTGAGTTTAGGTTAAGAAAAACTAGGGATTTGGATAGTGAGACATTTAACAGAAATTTTAACCAGATCTCTTTAGCATATAAATTTGGACAGCAAAAAAACTGATACTAAGTGATCACTATAGGTATTTTATTACTATTGAGATAAATACAATATACAGTTGACCCTTGAACACCACAGGTTTGAACTGCTTGATTCTACATATATGTGGATTTTCTTCCACTTCTGATACCCATAAGATAGCAGCACATTTAAGCCCTCCTTTTCCTCTTCCTGAGCCTACTCAACATAAAAATGTGATCAACTTCTACTTAATGAAGAGTAAATATATTTTCTTTTCCTTATGATTTTCTTAATGTTTTCTCTAGCTTACTTGATTGTAAGATTGCAGTATATAATACATATAACATACAAAATATGTGTTAATCAACTGTTTATGTTATTGGTAAGGCATCTGGTCAATAGTAGTTAAGTTTTGGGGGAGTCAAAAAAGTTATATATGGACTTTTGGCTGTTCAGAGGGTCAGCACCCCTTACCCCCATGTTGTTCAAGGATCAATTGTATATCTATTATAATAGATTCTTACATAGAAAGATAGAAAGAAAAAAGTAAAGTCACAAGGAATCCTACTCCACAGAGATAAGCAAATGGTACTGTATATCTGTGCTTGTGAATATATATGTGGCTCTGTATATGTGTGTTGCTATATATGCGTTTGGTTTTTTTAAATGGACTATACTAGACATGCTGAACTATATCTTGCTTTTTTCTGTTTGAACCAAAAACTTTCAAGAGGAACAAATACATACTCAGGTCCTGCATTCCTTGGCTTAAATTGTGATCAAGGGGTTACTGTAGTAATTACCATATAATTGTGAGGCCCTTCATATACTTATTCAGAGCTCTCAAACATAGCTATCTTGTTTGACCCCCACAGCAACCTGGAGAATGGGCAGTGCAGTCTTCCCCATTGTACATTTCAACTGTTCTGGCAGTTGACTTTCCTGACCCACGCCTGAAATCTGAAACACACCTGTTCACGTTTTCACCCTACTTTAAGCCTTTCTCTGGCCCATAACAGTGATTGGATTAAGCTCAATTTCTTAGCAAAGCATACAGGTCCTTCCATATAACCACTGCCTACCTGTCAAGCCTCATCTGGCACTTCCTCAGATTCAAGCGGTACAAAACTCCATTTCCTGTAGTGCACACATCTACAACTTTTTAAGCTGCTCTTCTAAAAAAACCTACTTGGCCTTCCTGGTTCTTGTTTTACCACTTTCTTTTGCTCTCTAAGAAACCTGCATATATTTTTATAAAATGGCCTATACTGCAATTTACGACCATTTATCTGCCTCATCATACTCATCACCCCAGAGAGAATGAATATGTTGGCAGTATGTAACTACATTCAGATTTACAAATCCGACTTGGCATTTGTTAATGCCCCAATGTTTCATATTTTTGTTAGTTTTCAGCATGCCTATCTTTTCTACTAGACTGGGCGCTAAAAGGCAAGGTCTGAGCATCTTACGCGCCTCCATCTTCAAGGCTTAGCACAGTGACTGAAAAAAAACCCACGCTGAACGTGCACTAAACTGAATTGCTTAAACACCTACAGGCACAAGGCGAGGGCTAGAACCACATCGCTTGACTCTTAAGTGTGTTTCCAACTGCTCCCACATCCCGTTTTCATTAGAGAAACCCAGACCAAACAAGGAAAGGGAAATAGGCCGCCGTAGGCTTATTACTATTGCTCCTTAAGTTTCCTCGCCGGTCCAGCTACCCAGACAAGGTAAATGGAAATCTGCAGCAGGACTCAGCTTGGTGCACACAACTCCGCCCTCGCCACACCCACTCTGCAGCGTCTGGCCCGGCCCTACTCATCTGGGCGCCCCTTCTGCTTCCGCTAGGCTGTGAGTACGCGTGCTGCCCTTGAGTCTCCCTCCGCCTCCCACACCCGCAGCGACACCCCTTCCGCCAAATTTGTTTCTTTTTCTTTCAGCGCCTGCGCGCCGTCACGTTACGGCGGAACTAATCCAGCGACGCCTGCGCTTTGACGAATTTGGTGCCGCGGAAGGGAAAAAGGGGGACAGCAGCATGCGTCACACCCGGAAGCGGCGAGCCGGAAGTGGGGTTGGTCAGGTTATCCCCAGGGGTGGAGAAACGGAGGCCCAGGAGGAGGGGGGAAAAAAGAAGGTGGAGGATTCTGGCTACCACTCTGAATCCGATACCGCTTCTCTTAGACCTCAGAGACAGAAAAAGGGAAGGGTGTCTCATCCCATCCCCTTTCCTCCTCTCCTCCCTCTCCTGAGCCTTAGCCATGGCCGAGGCAGGGGCTGGGCTGAGCGAGACCGTCACTGAGACAACGGTTACCGTGACAACCGAGCCCGTGAGAAAGGCGGGGGGGCGGTGCTGTTTAGGGGTCTGGGAGATACTGGGAGGGAGGGGACAGGGATTAGAAGAGTTGTTGGAGGAACTGGGCCTGGGAATATGGGAGGTGTGGGGTTGAATATCTAGGGCTGGGAGAATCGGAAGGTATTGGAGCTATTTAGAGTGGCAGAGATGGTGCAGGAGGCTGGTCAAGGATCATGTAATAGGGAGGTACAGTTAGGATATAGGTGTTGCTGCTTGGGGTGGTTATGTGTATAAGTAATGAACGAATGGGAAATTGAGGATTAAGGAGCCAGGAAGATGTTGGGAGGAAGTCAAAGGTAGTGTAAGAAAGCATGGTTGGAGGCCAACTTATCAATATTATCCATGCTTATATTTAAATAAATATTTATTGAATGGATGAATGTAAAAGGAAGTAGCAGGAATGAGGAAACAAGAAAAGGAGATGAAAAGAGGCATTTTGAGAAATCAGAGAGCAAAGATGTAAATGGAGAAACAAGAAGTATTTTTCCAAAAACATGTTAAGTTGCCTTCAAAGGGAGAAGATTGTGTTGGGCTTAATACTCTTGGATTAAAGGGAGCTTGGTAATTAATAGATTAATAATACTTGCTACTAGAGATGCCAGGATGCCAGAGAATAGGTGGATAAGAGGTAGAGAGAGCTGGAGCTTGAGAATGAGAGAGGTTTTGTTTGTTTGTTTAATGGGAAAAAGAAGAAGGGATCTGGAAAAAGGGAGATCAAAGATTAGGTGCTGGGGACTGAAAAGTAATTTTCATGTATTAATACTACCAAGGATGATGTGGGGAGGAAGACGGAGAAACAGCGAGGATTATATTTTCCTTTGAAGAGTTGCTGGAACCTTCCCTAGGTCAGGAATTGTGCCTTCTCTTATACTGGTGATATAAGAACAGGAAATAATACTTATTCCTCAAGGGACTGTCTGAGGTCAAAGACCTGTTCTGTTTTATCTTCTCGCAACTCCCCTGGTGCTATGTCTTGTGGTACTGATTGAGCTGAAGAAGATAAGAGAGGAGGTTCCCTGGGAGGGAGTGGGAAAGGTTAGTAGGAGGGGACTAGATAGGTACGCTCATCCTTAACCTTCTAGGAGAACCGGAGCCTTACCATCAAACTTCGGAAACGGAAGCCAGAGAAAAAGGTGGAATGGACAAGTGACACCGTGGACAATGAACACATGGGCCGCCGCTCATCAAAATGTGAGTAATTGTTGGCCCGCAGTAGCCCTGGAGTTCTGGCTCCCTTCAGCGTATCTTGTATCTGCTCATATCCACTGGCTTTCCAGAAGCCCCCAGATGCTCATGGTTTTGTCACTTTTTTGGTGGTTCTGTGGTATCAGGGAAAGAGGTAGGAAAGGGCTAGAACTGGAATTGCCTAGGTCTGATGACAAGAAGTATCAAAGGTGGGAGAAGTAGGGCTTTGAATTCATGGCTCTCTAAGAGGACAAGAGGAGTGGGGCCTGAGTCCCAGAGGGTGGGCCTGGGGAAGGTGGATCCTGGAACGTAGGAGAAAATAGGAATTTTCACTGAGTTTGAGTGGGAATGGATCTGACTATACATCTTACCCTTCCTCCTCTTTAACTGGGCTCCTCCCTCTAAATCTAGGCTGCTGTATTTATGAGAAACCTCGGGCCTTTGGCGAGAGCTCCACGGAAAGTGATGAGGAGGAAGAAGAGGGCTGTGGTCATACACACTGTGTACGTGGCCACCGCAAAGGACGGCGTCGTGCAACCCTAGGACCGACCCCCACCACCCCTCCCCAGCCTCCTGACCCTTCCCAGCCCCCACCAGGACCAATGCAGCACTAAATTCCTCTCTCCTCCACCATTCCTGTGTCTGTCTGGCCCTGAATGTATTCATGTGGCTACTTCTCCAGCCCCTTCCTTCCCTCTCTTCTGCCTGATAGAGGAAAGAGGAAGAGGAGGGTGAACAGAGATCCTGGAATTATGACTTGCTGCTATTCCAACCCAGCCTCCTGGGTTCCCCCAGTCCTCATTTTTCCTCCCAATACCCACCCTTCTCTCTCAAAGGATCTAGTCAGCTTGGTCCCAGTCTCTTCCTTTTGTTCTCACTGCCAAACTGCCTGTCCTGGGATCTAGTTATCTTGGCCCTGCACGCTACATGAGTAGCAAACACTTAAATTGGGTTTTCAACAGTCCCAGCTTTCACTGCCAGGGTCCCAGTCAGATTCCAGGAATTTACACCCTAGCTTTGCTTGCTAATCCTGGTTTAGAGCTATCCTACTAAAATATTTAATCCTAATTCTTAGTCCTTGACTGTGAGATATGAGGTCTTACAGGAGACCTCAGGGCTCCCAGCCCTTCTCCTCCTGCTAACCCTCCTCACGCCCTGAAGAGGAGTTAGAAAAGAGGTCCTTGTCATTCTCACCTCTTATGGAAAATAGAACAGGAAATAATCATATCCTTTCTTCCCACCCTTCTCCTGTGATTTAGGATTTCTGACAAAGATGGCTGAGATTGGTCACTTAGAGCCAACTATCTCCTCCGCCTTTTGTTTTTCAGCTTCAGAGACAGATCCAATATAGTCCCAGGGACCTGAGTCTCTAGGATAGGAAGGAAGAGGGAAGGAGCAAAGAGATTGGGGTATATCCCCTGTGCTACACTCTTACCTCTTAATTCCTAGACTTTGATTTCTCTGCCAGCCCAGATGTTCAGTTCTCTTGGCCCTCTCTACCCCTTACTGGGATTTGGTTTTCATTTTCCAGTCCTTTTGCCATACACAGTTGCAGAGATCAGTCAAATCCATACCACCGCTGAGATCTCATTTATTGCCACAGATGCACAAAATAAATAACCCAAAATCACAAAATGTGTTAAATATGGGCCCATTTATACATATGGGGAAGGGTGTGAGACTATACACAAGGATGAGTTTGGAGATATCTGAAGTATTCCCAGGTTGAGGAGGAGAGAGGGGAAGTAGCACCATTGGCTCCTTTCTGTGAGTATGTGCAGGGAGAAGTTTCAAGAAGGTTCTTATGGAAAAAAGGCTGTGAGCATAGAAAGCAGTCATAGGAGGTTGGGGAACTAGCTTGTCCCTCCCCACCCCGAGATCCCCCAAAAGGGGTACGAAGCTTCCCAGAGGGCCACAGGGCCCAGACCACAGTCAAGCCTCTTGTTTTAGGAGGAACCTCAGTGGACAGGCAGGGTAGCCCAGTCCTTAGATCTGTGGGGAAGGCCCTGAGCCCTTCTTTGGAGCTAGGAGAGGCAAGAGTGGGAGTCAAGTATTTGACCAGCAGAGCCTCTGTGTAGGAAACATGGTCACTTTACCATTACTGATGGGGAGGGCTTGTTCCCCATTGCAGGCCTAGAGTGGTTTGAATGGGAGAAGTCAGGAAGTACTGTAGCAGCTGTAGGGAAGAGAAGATTCTGAGAGCCAGAAAGCAGGAATGAGTTTGATTTTGAGCAGGGACGCGGAAACGTGGAGACCAGGTGAGATCTCATTTTTTGGGGGGGAAATGTGGGTTGGGATTAATACTCCTGCAATGGGTGTGTGAATGTGTTCGCAGAAATGAGTGGGGAATTCCACGCCAAAAAGAAGCAGCTGCAGGGCCAGTGGCCGGGCCAAACTTCTAGTTGGACTCAGCTTTCCGCTGGTACAATGCGGAGCGGAGCACGAGGGTCGCAGGTGCAGAACAGCGGGAAGATGCGCTCCCCCAGGGGGGCGGACGCCTGGAAGGCATAAAGCAGGTCCAGTGAGCGGCCGTCGTAGAAGGCTACGCGGCCCCGCTCCCAGTCCAGGTCCACGCGAATACGCCGCGGCGGGGGCTCGGCTCCGCCCAGCAGGGTGGGCTCGGGTGCCGTGAGGGCCCACAGGCGGCCGCCGCGGCCCTCCACGGCCCACACGGCCCCCGCAGGGCACAGCCTCACGCAGCCCTTGCGTTGCACGGATTCCCCGGCCGCGCCCACTGCATAGTGGCTCTCCTCGTCGTCCTCATCCTCCCCAGAAGAGTCTCTGCAGGAGGCAGCGTCCGCAGTCTCCACCTCCCAGCAGTGGCGGCCGGCCCCGAAGCCCTGCGCGCCCAGCACAGCCGGGAGCTGATCGAAGCGCTTGGGGCCGTCAGGGGGCGCGGGCGTCCCTGGTGGGGCCAGTTGAACGCTGCGGCGGTCGGCGGAGATGAGCAGGCGGCGGTGTGCGGTCCCAGGGTCCAGGGTCAGGTCGGCTGGAGAGCGGGAGGCAGGGAGAGGACCTCATGAGAGAGTTTTCTATATCACAGGCAGGGTAGGGTGGAGAATAGTCAACGGAGATCACGTAAAAGACTGAGTGCTAGTGACCCCACAACAGCTCAAAAGGCGGCTGCAGGACCAAAAAGGAGCAAGGCATGTGAAGAGCAGGCCTGGGCAATATCGGACCTTGTACTGATGCACCACTTCTGTAGAACTGGACCTGGGGAAGCATCATACTGGTCCAGGGCAGGGAGCACAGCAGGAAGATCAAAGGAGAGGTTGTCCGGTTTGTGGGGTTGGGGGAGGAAGAGTGAGGCTGATCTGACTTGGAGGGAGGAGTAAGGACTGATACCTCAATCTGCAGCATCTGGGGTGGGGCATGGGAGCTGGGTCAGCCAAATGGGGAATGTTCATCTAAAGAGAAAGCCATACTGATACTGGAACCTCAAGTGATGGGAGGGGCACAGGGAGGAATCCAAGGTATCCTGAGAAACCAGCCCACCCACCCACAGGAATGGGGGTGGGTGGACAGGCCTATTTCTGTAGAGGGTGTGGGGCAGAGGAGGAGAGCAGGTGGTGATAGCCAGAGACCAGAAAGAAAGAACCATTGGTCTTATATGTATGAGGTGCTTTGAAGAAAGATTTCTGGATTAGGGGTGCCGGAAGCAATCTGGACTGGGCAAGATGGTGGATGACCAGGAGGGTGGACCATCTTCTCTAGGCAGTTTAAAGAAGGGTAGAGGCACCCTTCTTCTTGGGAGTGAGTGAGGAAAGAAGGGTCAAGGAGATGCTGGGGTCCCCTTCCAGAGAGGAGTGATGAGAGGTGGTGGAAGCAGAGATTTCTGAGAGGCACCTAACCTTCAGGGATCTGTTGTTTGAATGTATGAAAAAGGAAGAGGGAAAATGGCTGGAATATGAGGAATCGAGGATAGACATTGTTATAGGCTGAACTGTGCCCTCCCCCACTCCACACACACACAAAGATAGGTTGAAGTCCTCCAAACCTCCTTTCAAAGAATATGACCTTACTTTGAAACAGGATCTTTACAGAGGTAATCAAGTTAAAATGAAGGTCATTAGGGTGGGCTGTAATCCAGATTGCTGACTTATAAAAAGAGGAAATTTGGACACAGAGACAAATGCATACAAAAGAAAATGTGCAGACCTATCACCCAAAGAACATGTGAGGCTACCAGAGGCTAGGAGACAGGAATGGAACAGATTCTGTCTCATGGCCCTCAGAAGGAACCAACACTGCTGACACCTTCATTTCAGACTTCTACCTCCTGAACTTTGAGATAGATATCTGTTGTTTAAGCCACCTACTTTGTGGTGCTTCATTACAGCAGTACTAGGAAACTAATGCAGACATCAAAAAGGACCTGATCACTTTTTAGGGCTAAAAGGAAGAAAATCTAACACAGACTGTCATTCAATTCCCTTCCCTCCCTTCTTCTTTCCTTACCTGTCAGTCTATGAAGCATGTTTTTGACCACTGGATAATCTTCAGGGAGATCATCCTCTGATTTAGATGACTTAGGTGTTGGGACTTCAAATCTAGACAGATGAGGGGAAGGGTCAGGAAATCAGCCCTCTGCTGCTAATGCCCCCACGCATACCCCATTCACATCTCTGGAGGGAGAAGGGATGAGGCTGTACCCCAGAAAACCTGCCTATTAATGGCAACAAAAGTGTGGGCCCAGTGAGAACGTGATGGCTATGGCAGCTCGTGTGAAAAGGAAGGAACAGAAAAGTGGAACTCACCGTCTCCATGTCTTCCTCATATCCTAGGATGGGCAGAAACAAACATGGATGTGAGCTCTGGGCTTCATTCCCTGGGGCATCCCTCCCTATCTCCCCCCTCCTCAGGTGAGCTCTGTCTGAGTTGGCAGTGTCCCTCCTCACCTTTCAGAGTGATCTCACCTCCTTACCCCCTGTGCTCCTTTTCCTCTCATTCTCCTCCTTCACCTTTCATGATCCCTTCTTCCTCTCACCCCATCACTTTTCCCTCATCCTCCTAACTCCATCTCCACTGTCCTCCCCCTTTCCACTCCCCAAAGGTTCTCAATTCTCTGTTCCCAGGCTTGTCCATGACTGTTTCTTGTCCCCAGAGCCCTTGCCTTCCTCTGCTGCCTCCTCAGTCCCATTCTGTCTCTTTCAGTGGCCCCATCCTTATCCATCGTTCCCAGTGCATCCCAGAAAACCATCTGTCCCTTCTGCCGTCCATCACACAGACCGAACACACACCCAGAGCCCTCGGGCTAAGAGTTGGTATATAAAAGCCTTACAATAAAGCTGCTTCCCCTCTTGCAATAAAAGCCCAGTGGCGTTTATTGGGCCCTTTGCTTTGTGTCTCTGGACCCTGGCCAGGGAGGCAGCTAGACTTGAATGTGTCCCAAAGGCCCAGCAGATCCATAGAGCACTATGGGAGCCAGGAGAGGGCGCTGGATGCTCCCCTCCAAACACTGGGATCCCGACCCCTCCACTTCACTGTCTAGTGCTGATGTCTGGAGCAGGCCGATATGGTGGAGAGAGGGAGAGAGAAACAATTTGCCTAATTCTGCCAATTACACCCAGACTAATTAGGTCTATGAAGACTTCAAAGGGCAGAAGCAAAACCCAAGACCAGCTTGGCTGCTGGGGAGAAGCCAGTCAGGAGTCCCAGACGCCCGGGGGTCGGGCAAGGTAATGGGTTGGTTGGTGGCCAAGGAGCCCGGGCCCAGGAGAGGCGCGGGGGTAGACGGGTGGTAAGACTGGGATGTGGAGAGGAGCCAGAGGCCCCGGCGGCCGTTCTCCCGCACCTCGCCTCCACCCGTGGCCGCTCCTGCCTGGGGCCTTGGGAGGAGCCGAAATAACAATAACAAACAACACACAGCTTAGCTTGAGCCGGAGTCTGGGACCAACCCCCACGACCCTACGGGGACGTTTGGATTTGCCCCAACCCCTTGCTCCCTTCCTCCATCCTCTTGTCAGTCCCCTCCTCCCTAGTTTTTTCTCCGCCAGCCCAGTCTCCTGCTCCCGCTCCTCTATGCAGGTTCTGCCCTCGCCCACCATCCTCCCAGGCCCCCTACTCACCCTCACCTGGGTCGGCTCCCACTTTCGCCCGCCTCTCCCTCCCCTCCGCCAGCTCTTCTCCTCCCGGGCGCCTGCGGCTGCCCTGCCAAAACTTGTGCAGTTCCCGTGCCCTTCGCGGCGACTCCAGGGCTCTGCGCGTTCTATCCAGTACCCCTTCTCTGCCTCCCCACTCTCTTCTCTCCAGCCCCTCTCACAAGGCTCAGGCATCCGTCCAGCCTCCTCCCCTGTGGACCAAGTGTCAACTCCATCCATCGTCCTTCCGGGCGCCTCTCACCTTGAGGACCCAGGGTCAGCCCTCGCCCCCTCATCCTTTGCTTTTCTCTGCCCACCCCATCCTTTGCCTGAACTTCCACAGGGCCTCCGGCTCCAGACTTGCCATTCCCGGCTTCCCCGGGGAACCCATGAACCTCCGGCTTCCACCAACAACTCCACGACGCGCGCCCAACCTCACCTCTCCGGGCGGGTCCAGGCAGCCCATGGTGGGGATGCGCCCCCCTCGGCGTCTCCCCGCACGGGCCCCAGGCTCAGCCAGCTTCTCTCGCAGCTCACGGCTGATTCGCACCTCCACTGCCAGCCGCACATTAGACCTCAGGCTGCGGCGGGGACACGGCAGGCCGCAGCAGGGGCAGGCGGTGGGGGAAGCCTCGGTGTCGGTCGCCGGCGGGGTCCCCCAGCGGCGGGCCAGACACGCGCGGCAGAAGCTGTGCTCGCACGCCAGAAGCACCGGGTCCTCGAAGGAGCCCCCGCACAGAGGACACGTCGCCAGCTGCTCCAGACGCTCCACCAGCCCCGGGCCCAGCTCGGGCGCATCCATGGAAAGTCGGGATCTGGACGCCGCCCCTTGCGCGACCACCGCGACCGCCTTCGAGCGCGCAGATGGCGGGCCGCCCCTGCTGCTTGCTGTGTAGATGCCCTTCTCTCCGACTCCCGCATTAACTTTTGCCGCTTTCCGCCCCTCTCCTGGGATTGCCTCTGTCTTCAACCAGAGTCTTAGTCTCGGCAAATCTCTCCACGACATCAGGCTTTATAGGGAGGGAGGAGGCTCCCACGGGAGGTAAACACCAGGCCTTGCGTAATGCCTCATCTGGTTCTCCCGCTTCCCGGGTAAGGTTTGGGGGAGCAGGGAGGGGAGAATAGCACACCTGGGTCCCCGAGCCTAGGAGGTGGTCACTAGAGGGCGGTCTGGAGCGGGGTAACCCTGTGTGGGGAGGGTAGCCCCCTGTGAACCCCCGAAGAGCCCCAATTTTACCTTCCCCTCGGCCTGTGGTACGCGCATGGGCCGGGTGCCCAGACTCACTCTTGGCATGTGCGCCCACATTGCCAAGGTGTGATTCATTCCAGGTGGCTGGCACACCTACATCTGGGGGCTGGGGGCCGGAAGTAGAGATCCTGGTTTGTGTGGCTTTGGCAAGCCTCTGAGTGTTGATGTGTGGTTTTCATTCCCGGTGCCTCTCGCCTTTCCATCTTCCTTCCTTACCTATTAAGGGCTTAAGGGCACTCTGAAGTTCTGGAGTAAGGGGTGGGGAACAGGCACCCACACTCCGGCCTCAGGGAGTCGGGGCAGAGCTCTCGCAACTCTACCTCTGGCCAGCTCCCAGGGCCTCTCCTTAATTTCTTCGTGAGTCTCTCTTTCTGGTTCTTTCTCTCTGTTTTTCCCTGTGTGTGTTTTTATTTCCAGTTCTCTCTTTCCTTCCTTCTTTGGAATGTACCCGGTATTATCTATTTCAACTCTGGTAGTTCACAGAGGCCCAGAGAGTTGGAATAGCCAAGGTCACATAGCAAGGGAATGACCAGAAGTGGAGCCCTACCCTGGTCTTCTGACTTGTGTTCTTGCTGTGACTCAACCCTGCCTTTTTCAGTTACAGATCCCTGGGACCCCTCCTGCTTCCTGATATTTTTCTGGTGTTCCTTTGTGCCTTCATTCCTCACCTTCATCTCTCTTTCTCCTTACCTGCTCCTCTCCCAACCTCTCTTCTTCCTCCCTGCTCCCTCCTCTTCCTAGCTTCTCTACCCTTCCAATGCCAGGCCTAGCTGACTGGATACTCATGGGGGTGTGCACATAAGTAAACATCCAACTGTCTACAACTATGATCACTCACACTGTTATATAACATGTGTCTGCATCCATCAATGTCCAGATGCCCAAATTGCAGACAGAAGCATTCACGTAATACAAACATCACAGCTAAATATAATGTGTATGAATAGCCTCATACACATTGAATATCACTGGGATAAATGTTCAGTATTATTTAGGAACAGATGGACATGCTCAAAGAAAACAGGCAAAGAGACAGATACTCTATCATTAGTTTTATTATTAAAAGAACAAGAGTATAACAGCAGTAAGTCTTTATGGAGCAGCAGGACTTTATTAGGCACCCCCTCCAGGCACCCTTCTTCCCCCTCCCCCATACTTATCAGGGAGACACTCAAATATGACACCCTGATAAACCTACACAAACAAACACACGTACATTCATCTTGGAACAACCCTCCCAGCTCAGTGCTCATAAAACACACAGAAATCCAAGCATAAGACTACAGTTGTGACTGCAATCTATTTTGTAAAAGATGCACTTCTATGCTATGATAGGTAGCATAGAGAGATGATCGCCTGACATTGCTGGCTTTGGAGACTGAGGCAGGAAGTCACAAGCTAAGGAAGTGAGTGACCTCTGGAAGCTGCAAAAGACGAGGGAATGGATTCTCTAGCAGACCGTTCAGAAGGAACCAAGCATTGCGGACACCTTGATTTTTGCCTGGTAAGATTCATTTCAGACTCTAAACTACAGAATAATAAAGTAACAAATGTGTATTGTTTCAAGCCCCTAAGTTTGTGGTAATTTTTTACAGTATCAATAGGAAACTAATACACAAGATTGCCTTTTCTCCTCCAGTCTCTGGCTCTCTGAGTCTATTTGCACTTCTGTGTTGTTGCACCTTCCAATTTGTCATATTTTCTGGATGTCTCTGCCTCTCTTGACCTTTTTTTCAGTCTCCTGTTATCTCTTTTCCTTCATTGTCCTGGTTTATCCCCAACTCCAAGGCCTCTCAGGATCTTTTTGCATCTGGGCTTGAAGTACTGGAGGAATATCTCTGAGACTCCTCAAGAACCTCAATTGTCATCAATCCAAGTGCCTAGCCATGGCCCTCATGGGCTTGTCAGCGGTTAACAGCTTCAGTTGCACATTAGAATTATCTGGGAAACTTTAAAACTCCTGATGCCCAGGTGACACCTCAGACCAATTAAACGGACACTCTGGAGATGGGTCCCAGGTATCAGTACTTTTAAAAGCTTTCCAGATGGTTCCAGTGTTTAGCTAACAGGGGAACCATGGTCTTGAACGGTGGATGTTCATGTGGACCTGTCACTCCATTTTGCTCCTTGTGCCCTGGCTGCAGTGCTTTCTATTTGTTGTTCCCTGAGCATGCCACTGCTGCTGCAGCTGTACTGCCTTTGCACTCGCTCTTCCCTCTACTTGGGCCCCTGCTCCTCCAGAGCCTCACATGGCTTTCTCCATTTTCTCACTCATGTCTCAACCCAAACGTAACATTCAGAGAGGACTTCTTTTACCATCTGTATCTCAAGTGGTCTATCTCAAAGACATTCACTATATATTTACCCATATTTATTATCTCCATGGTATTTATTACTGTCTGCAATGATCTATTTATGAACTTTTGATCTGTCTCTGTCCAATAGAAGGTAAGTGAACAGGGACCTAAACTTTATGTTCGCTGCTGCTTTCCCTGCACCTAGAATAGCACCTGGCACACAGTGAGTCTTAGGCCCAGCTGTTGAATTGCTCATTTACAATCTGAGAGGGTCATTTGATTGACTCTACTTAGACCTTCTTATCCTTCTCAACCAATAGTCATGCCTCACTGGCAGATTCCAGGCACGGTGCTGGGAAACACTCATGTGATATAAGACATATGGTGCTCAGTCTGGCTAGGAAGCTCATGACTAGTTGTCATTTACCTTCCATAACCAGATGGTGAGGATTCCTGCTAACAAAGCATCAGCTCAGCCTTTACGTCCTGGTTACAATGAGTTCATACCTAATGGTTCCAGGACACCAGTAAGGGAAAAGGCATTTGGAGACAGACTCTGCCTGGAAACATCTCACTTCTCAAGACCTTCTCCCTCCCTTTCCAGAATCCCTAACCACTCTACACTTGATCCTCTAATCACCCCCGAGTTCATTCTATTTCCAGAGAGCCGGAAGGGTGGATGTGATTTTATGTGTGTCGGCTTTGCTTGGCTTGTTCCAGTTGACCATGACAGGATCCTGTCTCTCTGCTAGGATCCACCTCTTCCTTCCTTAACATAGGTGCCTCCCAAATAACTGTTCCCACCCCTTTCCACCTCCTTCCAGGACTCCTACTTGTGGTGTTGTGGAGTGTGACAGCTCGATACCCATGCATGGCACTAGGGAATGTTAGAGGTGGGACAGGCCTTCATCCATCCCTTCTTTTCCTTCTCTTCATTTTTTTCCTTCTATCCTTTTATTTATCCTTCAGTTTCTCTCCTCCAAATTAGCAACATCCTCATGCTTTTAAAAGCCCCACAAGTCTTTAGAAGCTTTCAAGAGGAAGAGATAAGTATGAGGAGGAGTTTGGGAGACTGATCACAGGACAGTCATGGTTCCTGCCCTTAGGAAGTGTGATAAGCCAGGTAAAGTGTATCCATCATCAACAAAATTTAGCATTATTGAATTGGGGTGTGTAATAAGGCAGATGAAGTGTATCTATCATCAACCTAAATCTGTCATTACCAAATTTAAAGGGGCAGTGAGGGGGGAAGAGTGAGTGAGGTTTCTGTTGACAGCTTGAAGGACAATTGGGAATCATTTCAGGAAGTCTTCCAGGAGGAAGTGACCTGTAAAAGAAAGGAAGGTTGTGTTGAGTGGAAGAGAAGTGAAAAGGCCTGAACAAAGAATGTGAAGCATCTCTGGGGAGAAAACTGGATTGGGAAAAGAAGGCCTAGGAGGTAAGAAATCCAAATGAAAGAGACCATATTTCTTTCTCAATTCCCACTCACTGTGCCCTTCCCAAAGATTTTCTTCAATCTCGATTGTTTCTATAATGACTCATTTTTTTAAGGACTTGGACGTTTACACTATGCTTTAACATAACTGGAAATTCTATTAGACCAGAGCAGTTTTCCTATACAACTACTCCAAGGACTCTGAGTAAAACTTGCCCTGATGTGGGAGGCAGTTTTAGGAGGAGTGGCTTGAGGTAGGGATAGAGGAAGAAGATCCAGCCAGATTAATCCAATCAATCTTGATACTCAAATACATGACTATGTTATAGAAATGTCACCTTCACAGTCCATTCTCTCTTTTAACCCTAGAACAGCTGTAAGGCCAAGTCCAGCCATGTTACAGTGAGGCCTCTGGGATTCTGGCGTGGTAAGGGATTTGACTAGGCTCAAACAGCCGGCAAGAGGCAGAGCTGGGACTGAAATTCAAACCTGCTGGCTCCAAAGTCTGTATTGTTTTCCTTAAATATTAATTTCTTTATTTTGAGACTTTATTTTCTCTTTTCTGTCCCTCCTGGAAGCCTCCTTCCTTTCTCTGCCTTTAAATTTCTGCTTAGGGCTAACGGTTTCTCTGAAATGTTGCCCATCCTTCAAGTTCATCCTAGGTGCTCACTTACTCTCTTTCCTTCTAACAACACACTTGTCAATGTCACTGATATTTCTATCCATCATTTAAATTCTCCCTTAAACGTTCACTATTTGTCTTCTCAATTTTCTCAAGGCCTTCTTGTTCACCAAGCCCTTAGCACCTTCCAGTTTGTTTGTTTGTTTGTTTGTTTGTTTGTTTGAGACAGAGTCTCGCTCTGTCACCAGGCTGCAGTGCAGTGGCATGATCTCAGCTCACTGCAGCCTCTGCCTCCCAGGTTCAAGCGATTCTCCTGCCTCAGCCTCCCAAGTAGCTGGGACTACAGGCATGTGCCATCACACCCAGCTAATTTTTGTATTTTTAGTAGAGATGGGGTTTTGTCATGTTTGCCAGGCTGGTCTCGGACTCCTGACCTTAGGTGATCTGCCTGCCTCAGCCTCCCAAAATGCTGGGATTTCAGGTGTGAGCCACTGCACCTGGCCAGCAGTTTCCTTTTAAGAGCTGTGCATTCACTCGTCCATTCATTTAATCATTCAACAACTATTTACTAAGCACCTACTATGTACCATGCATTGTTCTAGGAGTTAGGAACAGTGGAGAACAAGCCAGTCATAGTCCCTTGTCCTCTGGTAATTTAGATTCCACTGAAAAAGGCCAACAATAAGCAAGTAAATAAATAAATTAACAAGATAATTATAGATTGTGATCAGTGCTTTGAAGAATACAAAGTGGGTAATATAAGAGGAATTAACTGGAGGAGGTGTGCACTACTTTTAATAGGATGTTAGAAAAAGCTCCTCTGAGAAGGTGATGAGAGGGAGCCGCAGTGAGGAGAGTTGGGGGAGAGCAACAACAGCAGATGCAAAGGCCCTGAAGTGCGAAAGATCTTGAATGTACGAAGTGTAATACAATGGTTTGATGTGAGATTGGAGAGGTACTAAGAGCCAAGCTGTGTAGGACCTTAGGGACCAGGATAAGGAGTTGATCTTTGTTCTAAGAGCAATGGAATGACACTGAGGAGCTGTAAGTGTGATATTTACATGGTCTAATCGATTGATTGATTGACTGATTGATTGATTGTAGAGATGGATTCTGGCTGCGTTGCCCAGGCTGGTCTCAAGCTCTTGGCTTCAATCAATCCCCCACCTTGGCCTCAGCTCCCAAACAGCTGAGATAATAGGCATAAGCTACCACACTCAGCATGATTTACGTATTTTGAAGCTCATTTTGTCCTAGTAGTCTTTTCTCTCAGTTTTCTTTTCTAATTCCCATCCCCCTTCACATTATTTACATTCAAGATGATAATCTCATTTCCATGTCCACTTCCCCATCAGGGAGAATAGGTCTTCCAAACAAGTTATTTATTATCCCGTATAAGGATCGCTAGTAAGTGCACCAAATGTAGCTAATTTTTTTCTGGCTCCCACCTCTATTAAATACTTCAAAGAATCATAGATTTGTAGAATGTTAGAGTTGAAGGGAACATTAACAATGTGTCGTCTAGCCCTTACAATATGAATAAGAAAATTGATGCCCAGAGAGATGACCTAGCTGGTGCGTAAGTAGGGAAAACTTTCTGATCCTCATCCCTCAAGAATGCAGGAGCACGTTCCTTCCTGTCTTTTAGGCACCTATTTCAATTAAGAAAAAAATATTGGCTGGGCGCAGTGGCTCATGCCTGTAATCCCAGCACTCTGGGAGGCTGAGGCAGGCAGATCACGAGGTCAAGAGATCGAGCCCATCCTGGCCAACGTGGTGAAATCCCATCTCTTCTAAAAATACAAAAGTTAGCTGGGCATGGTGGCACATGCCTGTAGTCTCAGCTACTCAGGAGGCTGAGTTAGGAGAATTGCTTGAACCCAGGAGGTAGAGGTTGCAGTGAGCCAGGATTGTACCACTGCACTCCAACCTGGCGACAGAGCAAGACTCCATCTCATTTAAAAAAAAAAAAAAAAAAAAAATAGTCAGGATGTCCTAACTGGATTCTTGGCCTCAAGGTCAATCACCATAGGTCGGTAGTGCTGCAGCTACTGCTAGCATAGCGGCCACTGGCCCAGCTGCCCTACTGCCATGGACATTTCATGTTTATTGGGGCTCATCCATGCTCTTCTATAGGAAAATAGGCTCTACCTCATTTCTGCATTTCAAATCTCATACAAATACATTTAGTTGGAAGGACTTAATTCATGTCCAGAATCCTAGCTCCAAAGACTCTGAGAAATAGAGTTTTTTACTTTTCAATCTCTTCAATAGAAAGGAAGTGAGGTCAATCCACATATGTAGGGTTGGCAGATAAAATGCAGAACATCCAGTTAAATTTGAATTTCAGATAAACAATGATTTTTTAGTATAAATATCTCCCAAATACTGTATGGGGCATACTTACACAAAATAATTGTTTATTATTTATCTGAAATTCAGATTTAAATGGACATCCTGTACTTTTATTTGATAAATCTGACATTTTAACAAATATCGAGCACAGAGACTGAGAGCAGAAGTCCTTAATTTAGGTGGGGGACATTGAGGAAGGCCCATCTTCTGAGGTGATATTTAGGGGGAGACCTGAGAGATGAATAAGAGATCGTCATGCACAGAGAGGAGAGAAGGGCATTCCAGGAACTGGTAACAGCTTTGCAACAACCTAGAGGCAAGAACAATTTGGGCTAATTTAAGCAAAGTTGACACATGATGAGTTGGGACTAAAGATGGCACAAGATAATAATGAAGACTTAGGCAGAGACTAGAGCAAGCGAGATCTTAAGTTTTAGTAGTGGAATAAACAGGAATGGAATGAGGGAGACCCAGGGTCACTACCTGCTAATGGCATTCCCAGAGTTGTATATGGCAGTCATCCCAAAGAGAGAAAACTATGCCAGTAATTTAGGTGAGAAAGGATGATGGCTTGAGATAGTGGGATCCAGTGGAGCTGAAAATGAGCAGGCCAATTTGAACTGTATTTTGTAGACAGAATTGACAAAAACATTGAAGTGGCCTTTGGGCAATGAGGGAGGGGAAAATCAAGGATGAATTTCTAATTTCTGGAATGGATGACTGTGTAATTGCAAAGCTGTTACAGAAATGGGTGATATTCTTAATGAGCTTTGGATGTTGAGATGGGATCACAAGAGAGGGGGTAAGGACAAAGTGATGCGATATTTTGTTTCAGTTGGACAACAGTCCACAATAACTGCTTCTCCTCTCTGCAGAATATTCCCTAACATGCACTGAGACCTGTTTCCTCTGTCCTTCTCTCCTTCCTCCCTGCCTTCCCCTTCATTATTTTCTCTTTTTTATTCTCTGTCCTTTCTTTCTGCTCTGTAGTCATCCTATTTCCTCGACAGATTCAAAGTCTCAGCCAGTGAGATAGATGGAGTGTAGGCAGCTAGAAATGGAAAGGATTCCTGTGCTTCTGTGATTCACAGTCTCCCAGTGGGCCTTTAAACCATTTAACCTCTGTTGTCCAGACCCCAGGAAGAGGTGAGGCTGGAAGAGGTAAAAGAACTTGGACTGGAGCAGCAGGGGAGGCCCTGGAGGAAGGAGCAGGCATCATCCTCCAGCAAATGGGCAATCCATTAGTCCAAACTCCTCATTTTAAAATTGAAAAAACTAAAGTCTTTGCCCATTTTGACTAAACCAGATAAGAAATTATACAGTATGAAGGAACATTGACACCACTTAGAAATAGTAGGGTGTCAAGATGTGACTTGACTCTTGTTAGTTTTGTGACTACAAAGTGAAAACAATTATATCAAAAAAATTGTTTTAGGGATGATAAAAGTAATTTATATTTATTCATCCAAAAATACTTATTAAGGACCTACTATGTGCCAGATACAGTGTTGAAAGATGGGGACTCAGTGGAGATCAACACAGACAGGAACCTGCCCTCATGGGAATTAAACTCTAGTGGGGAAAACAGCTCATTAACAAATAAATAAGTGGAATCTATGGTAGGTACCATGAAGCAACATAAAGCTGGGAAGAAAGATACAAATACTAGCATAGTTTTCTCTCTTTGGGATGACTGCCTTATACAACTCCGGGGAATGCCTTTAGCAAGTAGTGGCCCTGGATCTTCCCCCATTGCACTCTTGCCTATTCCACTACTAAAACTTAAGTTTTTGCTTGCTCTAGTCTCTAAGTCTTCATTATGATCTTGCGCTATCTTTACTCCCAACTCATCATGTGTCAACTTTGCTTAAATTAGCCCAAATTGTTCTTGCCTCTAGGTTGATGCAAAGCAAAGCTGTTAGTGTGCCTGGAATGCCTTTCTTTCCTCTCTGAGCATGAAGATATCTTATTCATCTCTCAGGTCCCTCCTTAAATATCACCTAGGAGATGGGCCTTCCTCAGCGCTGGATGGAGTGCTGGATGGAGTAGACAGAGTTACAATCTCAATAGATTCTATTTGAGCAAAGATTTGAAGGTGGTAAGAGAAGTCGTCAAGTGCTTATCTGAAGGAAGGATCATCCAGATGAAAGGAAAGGCAGAGGCAGAGGCAAAGGCTGTGGTGCTGAAACTGCTCATGTGTTTGAGATTTAACATGAGGCCATGTGGCTGGGCCAGAGGGAGCAGCAGGTGTGGAGTAGGAACTCAGATAGGCGACTGACCGACTGTGCAGGGCCTTGTCATTGTCAGGACTTTCTTCAGTACTGGGTGAGGTGAGCCTGGCAGGGATTGGAGGTGATGGGGAGGGACTACTTTCTGGACGTGAGTTTCTGCATTGGTTGTGGAGTGTGAGAGCAAAGCAGGAGGCAGGAAGCTCTAACAAGTTTGGCCCCAGCATGGGGAGGATCGAGCTGCCAGTGACTGCAGTGGGAAGAACTGTGAGGAGCTGGCCTGGGCAGGAGGACCAGGGTAGCATGTTGGACATGTGAAGCCAGGCGGCCTGTGGGCCATCCAACAGCGCTGTGAACTATGCAGCCCAATGTAAGCATATCTGAAATTAGGAGTGGTGGAGAAACAAAAAGAACAAGGATAGTTCATATTAACACAGTAATAATTTTGTAATTTTATAATTTTCAAATCATTAAAGATTTTACTACTTTCTTAACTACTCCAGGAGCTTGTGTCACATTCCAGTCACAGGGAGGAAACTGGGGGCCATGCAGGGTAAAGGTCAAAGCCTGCATGCTGGGACTCAAGTGCTTCTTCCCCAGCAGTGTTAGAGCACCGACTCTCAGGAACACAGAACTTGAAGAGAGTGTCTGGGTCGTGGACTGTGAGTCAGAGAAACCAAGCCAGGGGCATGCAAGGCAGCACAAGGCAGAGCAGGGGAACCCAGCAAGGGAGGCGGCAACACAGAGTGACCTAGAAAAGCCTGATGAACTGAGAGCCAGCCCACAGCAGTCCCCATGTACCTCTGCGTCTTGGTCCACATGACAGACTCTCCCTCCCTTCCTTCCTTCCTCTCCTCTGGTGACCAGTAGCCAAAACATCACCGGCACGCTGCTGGCATCCAGCCTGCCAATTAGTTCAGGAGCCACTCCCTCTGACTGCCTCCTGAGCCTCAGGTGTTACCTCCCCCGTCTCCCAAACACACCCCTCCAGCTCTGTCCTGCCTGCCCTGAATCTCTGGAAGGAAAACTGGCCCTGGGACCTGCCTCGGACTCTCTGGCTCCCCTCATCCAGCCCCTCCCTCCGCAGAGGACGGTATCTCGCACACTTTTATCTGCCATTTCTGGGCACCTTTGCGAGCGTCCTTGAAACTAGCGCTTGATAGAGTTATCCACGCCCATGTGAGGCTCCCCTGTCCCCTGGGTGGCATATGTGGCAGGAGAAGCAGGGAGGAGCTTCAAGGAAGCAGAGGAAAGGAACCTATAAGAGCTCTTGGGATGGCTTCCAGGAAGCTGTGAAGATAGAGCCATGCTGAAAGGAGAAAGGCAAAGGCTACAGAGAAGTGAACACTGAAGAGAAATTAGGCAAGAATAAGGCCTACAAAGTTAGAGGAAGGGAATGGGAGGGCAAAACAACAGCACCAGAAAGGAATGAGGAGGCCGGGCATGGTGGCTCATGCCTGTAATCACAGCACTTTGGGAGGCTAAGGCGGGCGAATCACCTGAGGTCAAGAGTTCGAGACCAGCCTGACCAACATGGAGAAACCCCGTCTTTACTAAAAATACAAAATTAGCCGGGCATGGTGGCGCATGTCTGTAATTCCAGCTGCTCGGTGAGGCTGAGGCAGGAGAATTGCTTGAACCCGGGAGGCGGAGGTTGTGGTGAGCCAGCACGCCATTGCACTCCAGCCTGGGCAACAAGAGCAAAACTCCATCTCAAAAAAAAAAAAGAAAAAGAAAAAGAAAGGAATGAGGATCAGGAGTCGGGGGGAGAGACATGATCTTACAGAAGGGGCTGGACCTGGGGAGAAGATTTTGTCAGAACTATGGAAAGTTTGATATGAGATTGAAGAAGGAGTGATAGTAATACTTTTTACATTTTTGGAACATCTTCATATATTTTATTTCATCATTCATTCATCATAGATATCATTACCCCCATTTTACAGATCAAGAAACTGAGGCTCAGAGAGGTGATGTGAGTTGCCCGAGATCACACAGCTAGTAAGAATGTACATTCTCCTCTATACCACAGAGCACCTGCTTCTGTATGTGGCATATTAAATAGAAAAATGAGATTAGACATTTAGAAGTTGAGAATTCTCATCCAACTAACACTTATGGGGCACTTTTTATGTGCCAGGCAATATGCTAGGCACTGAAGATACTAAGACACCCTGTTTTCAAAAGACTGACCTTCTGGTTAAGGAGTGATATGAATGGTGCAAACCAGATGGGGGGCGGGGCTGCCCATAGGCTGACGGCTCCTCTGGGAGAGGACAGCTTAGAGAAGTTTTCACAGGGGCTGTCTGGGAAGAAGGGAACTACTTCCCCAGTGGATGGCGGAAGGGGATAGCAGAGGGCATTTCAAGGAAAAGCAAGCAAGCAGTGTGTGGAAGAGCTCCAAGGAGTTGAGATCCACAAAAGAGGGATTTGTAGGGAGCTGGGTGGAAAAGCTACAGAAATAATGGGAAGAACAGTGATATTAATTAAATTCATTATCTGTTTAAAACCATTGCATAGGGCAAGGCATAGTGGCTCATGCCTATAATCCCGGCACTTTGGGAGGCTGAGGCAGGAGGATCACTTAGCCCATGAGTGAGAGACCAGCCTGGGCAACATAGCAAGACTTGTCTCAATGAAAAAAATACTAAGGATTTTTAAAAGGCACAATACATAGCTGTAATAAGAGTTGAGGAGGAATCTTACAACTATAGTGTTACAGGAGACAAAGGGCGTTTCTCCATTATGTTGCGGTGATGGGAACTTAAATCTTAAATGAGATAAGGATATATTTGAGTCTTCCTATATGCCAGATGGCATGCAAAATGGTTTTATATACATTATGTAATTGAATTCATGTAACAGTTAAAAATAGTGAAGATGACCTATTTGGGTTGACATGAGAAGATCTATAAGATCATGGTTAAAAGAAAAAGTGCAGAACATTATGTGCTATAAATTGTGATCCATAGTAAAGAAACACATACAGGGGAAGGGTTTTGGTTAGAGGGAGTACAGAGCCAGGGCAGCCAAGAGAAGGAGGCGTGTCTGAGCCTGGCGCAGGCTGCGTGCCTGGGGTTGCTGCTGAGAGGGATATGAAGCTTGTCATACTGAGGGCATAACTCAATCCTATTACATTAGGCAAGTCTCAGAGAGTTTTCAAGTGGAAGTGAAACACACTCTGATGACACAGGTTGTAGAGATTGTTCTGTCTGCAGGTGGAGAATAGATTGGAGGCAGGAGGAGAGCAGTCAGGTAGGAGAGACCCGAGGGGGTGGACAAGGCTGGCCCCTGGAAATGGAGTCGAGGGAGAGGAAGCAAGGGTGAGAAATTGGGCTGAGGAAGTGAGTGGGTGACAGATCTTCACATGGCTGGTTGGCGGGGAGAAAAGGAACACAGAATACAATTAGATTATTTTCAGGATTTTAATCGCAGTTATACATGCAAATAAAAAGTCAAACAAGTAGATGAGTTAATTTTTTTAAACGGCAGCCCTCACCCCCACCTCCACTACTTTCAACTCTTTTAGCTGTTTTGGTGTTCACCTTCACATCTGTAAATACGAGGATGATATTATTACTATTTACTCTTCTAATTTTAGGCGTTATCTATTATTGATTTTCTGTTATGAAAGATATAACTTTTTCTTATTACCACAACCTCACTTGGTCCCACAAACACACATCCTCACTATTTCCACTGTCCCTGGTTTATAGCTATTTCAAAAATACATACATACACACACACACACACACACAAACACACACACACATTTCTATGTGTATAAAACACAGATGTGTAAATACACAGAAACATGTCCTGAAGGATCAAATCAAAGTAGGATTCAGGAAGATCATAGCTAAAGAAGACTTTCGGCTGGCGCGGTGGCTTATGCCTGTAATCCCAGCATTTTGGGAGGCCAAGGTGGGCGGATCACCCGAGGTCAAGAGTTCAAGACCAGCCAGACCAACATGGCGGAACTCCGTCCCTACTAAAAGTACAAAAAATTGGCCGGATGTGATGGTGGGCACCTGTAATCCCAGCTAGTTAAGAAGCTGAGGCAGGAGAAGCCCTTGAACCCAGGAGGCTGAGTTTGCAGTGAGCTGAGATGCGCCACTGCACTCCAGCCTGGGTAACAGAGCAAGACTTCATCTAAAAAAAAATGTTTTTTCTTTTTTTTAAAAAAAGAAGATTTGAACCAAAAGGAAGAGAAGCACAAGACAAGAGGCCATGAAAAAGCAAGCCGCGCATTGTGTGAGTATGTGTGTGGAGGGCAGGGATGAGGAACATTTCAGAACAGAATCAATTCAGCCTTGTGCAGAAAGGAATAATGAAGGCAGGAGGCAGCAGCTTCAGGGCTGTCTGATTTGAAGGAAATCTTAAAGGCTTTATCAGGAAAGGGGAATCACTAACAGTCAGACAGAAGCACCAGACTGAATGAAAAAAGATCACAGCCCCATATCCTTAGAGAGTGTCCTCAGAGACCTCAGGTGCCCAAGCATCTGCCATGCTGTTGATTTATTCTGCAGTGAGTCACTGGATCCCTGAAACTAGGGGCAAGGGTGAGATCATCACCCCAGAAGGCAGGGAGCAGAGACAACAAGGCCCTTGGGGTCCAGGGAGCTGAACCCGTCTGGTCAGAGGCCACTGTCACAAAACCAACAAAGAATTCATATCTAATAGGTTTTCCTCAGGGCTCAAATGAGTAGGTTTGGGAGTCACCGGGAGGCTGTGATACCAGGCAGGATGACAAACAAAAACAGCCAGCCAAGAAAACAAGCTTCAGAGTGTTTACCCTGGCAGAACAAGGGATGTCTAGGTAGAAGCCTGAGAGAGGTCCCAACCAAGGCCACTGGCTCCTCCCTCCCCACAACTCAGAGCCACCAGGGACCTGGGCCATCTGTCCCCTTTCATGACCATGGAGGCTGAAAGTGTCAGCACTGTGACCTGGAATTATATGCCTGGACTGGGGAGGTGGACACCTTGGAAATAAACTCCAGACCCTCTATTTGAAAAGTTTTGTGGCTGGGAGTGGTGGCTGAAGCCTGTAATCCTAGCACTTTGGGAGGCCGAGGCAGGCGGATCACGAGGTCAGAAGATCGAGACCATCCTGGCTACGGTGAAACCCCGTCTCTACTAAAAATACAAAAAATTAGCCGGGCGTGGTGGCGGGCGCCTGTAGTCCCAGCTACTCTGGAGGCTGAAGCAGGAGAATGGCGTGAACCTGGGAGGCGGAGCTTGCAGTAAGTTGAGATTGTGCTACTGCACTCCAGCCTGGGCGACAGAGGGAAACTCTGTCTCAAAAAAAAAAAAAAAAGCTTTTTGCATTGAGCAGGATTCTGCACACGTATATACACATGCCCCAACTCCACTAATTCATCTTTTTCCCAATTCCCCACCTAAACCCTGAGAGAAAAAAAAAAAAAGAGCAGCCTCTGACATTCAGAAGTTGGCCTAACAGCGCTAAACCATGTTATTCACCTATTAGGCATATACTATATTACAGAATACCAATCTCAGACAAGTTTACTCTTAGACCTTGATAAAGTGAGACAATGTAAGGTTGCTTCATAAGTTTTTCTGAGCACAGACCCAAAAAAAGGTCACTGTGCCACCCACAAAATACCAAACACCCCTTCTCTTGGCTAACAGAAATGTTTGCTACTTCTTTACCAATTATAGTTTTCCCCTCATTTTAGTCTTCCCTCCCTATAGAAAATATTTATTTGGATATTCATTCACAGAATGCTCTGCTTTCTAGCAGCATTAATCTAGAGCAAACCCCCACTTCCTTAGACTTTTCACCAAATCACCTAACCAAAACCCAAATCCTATCACAGCTTTTTTCCTAACACTCTTATTGAGATGTCCCTCACTCCCCGTGGGGTACATTCTTCCTTGCTACAAGGAGTAATAAACTCAGCGTGTTTAATGACCGTTATGTTCCTGGGGGGTCTTTGGCTGGAAAATACGGATAACACTCAGTGTTCTTTGCTTCCTTCTTAACCCTCTGGGATCTGCATTGAAGACCTGGCCCCATGTTGTGTGGGAGAAGCCAGTACAAAGGCAGGAGGTGCTCTTAGAAAGGACAAAGCCAGTAACGCATTCACTCAACAAATATTTATGGAGCACCCACACATGTCACAGACTGTTCTAGGTGCCATGGACAATAGACAAATAAAACAGGATCCCTGAATTTTCAGGAAGCTCTCAATCGGAGTAGAGGTGAGAAACACACATAAACAGATCATCTTGATTTGTGGAGATTAGTGCAGTGATCAAGCTAAGCCCTGGGGACTGCTGTGTGCTCATAGTGGTGGTGCCTAAACTAGTGTCGGAGACAATGGGGGGATCAAGAAAGGCTTTCAGGGAAGGAGGCATTTGAGGCCCTGGAAGGCTGAAGACAAGCTAAGAAAAACGAACAATGAAAGCGGATCAGGGAGATGTAAACAGTGTGGTGAGTGGGGAATTTTAGGCAATTTGAGCTTTTTAGAGTGAAAAATGGGAAGCAGGTCGGGGCAGGGGTTAGGCTGAAGGCATGCCAATGTGGAGTTCAAGCTTTATCCTTTAGAGAAGGGAGGCATTACTGAAAGTCCAACAAGTTCTAACATGACCAGATTATATTTTTAGAAATCATTTGAATATCTGCAGCTTACTTTAAAATACAAAAAATTATAAGATGAATAGAAGGATGAAGGAATGGATCAATGGAAACATATTTGATAAAGCAAGTATAGTAAAATGCTAATGATAAAATCTAGGTGGTGGTATTTGGATGGTCACTGTAAAATTCATTCAACTCTTCTGTCAGAAGATTTTCAAAATAAAATTTTAAAAAAACATAGACTTTGGCCTGGGTAATGGAAGATGGATTGGGCAGAATAAGTCTGGAGGCAGGGAGATGAGAAAGGCAGCTGTCATAATCCAGGCGAGGGCCGATCTAGACAGTGCTAGGAGGAAGGTGGGTGGAGTCCCGTGGTAGGCGCTAACATCAAGGAGGTTGGGGCCTCAAGGACTGCGAGAATGAGGAAGAGAAAGAGTTGAGGATAACACCTAGGTTGGGTGACTGGGTGGGGGTTGGTAGCAACAATGACTCGAAAACAGGCAGCAGGAACAGGTCTGGGAAAGGGGACAAGATGACTTCATGACCCCAAAGTTTCTGTGGGAATATGCTTTGGGAGCTCGCAGACTCCTGCCTCCCCAAGGGGGCCACTCTGGTGGGGAAAAGGCTCAGTTCCGTGGGTCTCCATCTCTTGACACTTGCCCCAGTTTTCACTGGATTTCCCTGGGAGTGGAGTGGCTCTTACTCTCCCTCCCTAGGGAGCAACTCTTCCACCCTCCTAATGACTTCTCCGCTCCTACCATGCCTTTTCCTCTTTCAGCTTTTGAAAACCATTTTTCTCCTTTCTTCGGTTTTCCAGGTCAGATACTCAAATCTGACCCTCCCTGGAGAATATATCCACTATCTATTTTCCCTTCTCCTCATCTTAGCCTCCCACAAGTGTTGCCCTTGGCTCTCTTTTCCAATAGCATTGTTTCTTTTTTATGTCCTCACTTTCCTGTGGGTGACAGATTATGGAGTTGTAGGTTGAATTGTGTCTGCCAAAGACATATTGAAGTCCTAGCCCCAGGTACCTATGTATGTGACTTGATTCAAAAATAGGGTCTTGGCCAGATGAGGTGGCTCACCCCTGTAATCCCAGCACTTTGGGAGACCAAGGTGGGCAGATCGCTTGAGCTCAAGAGTTTGAGACCAGCCTGACCAACATGGCAAAACCCCGTCTCTACAAAAAAATACAAAAATTAGCCAGGCTTGGTGCTGTGTGCCTGTAGTCCCAGTTACTTGGGAGGCTGACGCAGGAAGATCACTTGAGCCAGTGAGGCGGAGGTTGCAGTAAGCCGAGATCATGCCACTGCATTCCAGCCTGGGTGATAGAGCCAGACCTTGTCTCATATTGGATTATGGTGGGCCATTATAAGAAGAGGGAAATTTTGACACAGACACATGGGAGACGGCCATGTGAAAATGCGGTCAGAGATTGGAGTGAGGCATCTACAAGCCAAAGAATGCCACAGATTGCCAGCAAACACCAGGAACTAGAAGAGGCAATGAAGCATTCTTTCCTAGACTCTTTGGAGAGAGCATGGCTCTGCTGACACCTTGATTTCAGAATTCTTGCTTCCAGAACTGTAAGAGAATGTGTCCATTGTTTCAAGCCACACAGTCTATGGTGATGTGTTATGGAAGCCCTAGGAAACTAATATAGCAGATAACTGTGTGTGTGTGTGCATGCATGTATGTGTGTGTGTGTGTGTCCGTCTGTCTTGCAGGGAAATACCATGGAAAGTTATTATTTGTTATAATCATTTTATCATCTATTTTATGAAATTTTATCTTTTCAAGACAACTTTGCATATGCTTTGGGTTAAAAGACGTGAGTTTGAACATTCATACCATATTTGAAATATGGGAATGTAATGATACCTAATTCAAGCAGTGGTGAGAAGCAAATGGAATAATGTATCTGAATCCATTTAGTTAACTGTTCAACATTGTAAACATGGTGTTAGTAGTATCATAACTGTGTGAAGAGGCAGAAAACACTTTGGACTGAGGAATGGAAATCTAGGCCCTTGGCCAGGGTTCAGTATTCACTTACTTCCCAGTCATAACATTGAATGAATGGCCAGAACACTCTTTCAGTAAATGAGCTTCTGAGAGGCTCCTAAAGAGGCGACCCCTATCCCTCATGGCTGAGAAGACTGTGGTCATAGTTCAAGGTTAAGATCCAGGTTGGAAGACCTCCCCAAATTTAAACCTTGCTACAAAGTATTCTTTCATTTATGTTGAACCCTTCCTTCATTTACATCCCTTTAGGAACCAGGCCCTGTACTGCTCAAGGAGGGTGGGGGAGTGGAATGAAAGTGAGTTAGATGCTACTTCTGTTCTCCAGGACCTCACAGTCAACTTGCAGGAAGTGCTGCAGGGAGATGGCTGTAGTGGCTTTGGGAATGTGCACACTTTTCCAACAGAAAGAACCAGGAACGCTGCATGGGGAAGGCTTCCTGGAGGAGGTGAGGTGGAGCTGGTTCACGAAAATTGAGTGGGATTTCCAAGACATCAGTCTTTTGCGGGAAAAGAGAAATTAGGGCATGGTTTTAATTTAGTAAATATTTATTAATCAAGTACCCCGTTCTAGGGTCTGTGCTAAGTGTCAGGGGTTGGTAGAGCTAGGAAGCATAAAATCAACTTAAGACACTTGGGAAAGATCTCCCTTTGTAGTAAGGAAGTTAAATCTGTATACAATGAAAAGAAACAAGGCAAAAGGCGCGAAGTCCATGACCATGACGAGGGCTGTGAGAATTGTAAATAGGGAATTTGGGCGGTCCTGGCTGATTCTGAATGAAAGTCCGGAGGGGCGTTGCTTTCGGGTCTCGACCTGCGTGTCCCCAGCCCTTGGTTGTCCCCTCCGCAGGGAGGTGAAGGCTGTTTATGTAATCGGCGGCGCCTCGCGGGCGACTGGGGGAACTGGCTGGGGGAGCCTGGCCAGGGCTGACTGCGCGCCCCTGGAATCCGCGCTCCGGGCGTTGGCTTGTTCCCGCCCCGACACCTGGGCCCGCCCTCCCGCTGCGCAGCCGCCCGCTGGGCAGCAGGGTGGTCGGGCGGGCGACTCCCCACGCCTCCTGCAACACCGCCTTCTCCCTACTGGAGCGAGGCGGCTGGAAAAGCCTAGAGACTCCTTGTCCCATCCGCCTCCCCAGTCCCCAGCCGGGCTAAAGGGAGGAAGAGGAAGGAATCCACAATCATCCCAAACAACGGCGCAAATCGTGGGTTTTACTGTCCAGAGGTAATTTCTTCTCTGTGTTTCCAACCTCCTCGCCCTTTTACTTTTTTGGGCTCACTCAGGAAACCGGAGCAGTCCTTCTCTGGGTTTAACTTCAGTCCCTCACATGGCGACACTAGGAATGATCAAGACTTTTGTTGCGGGTGGTGATGTGGGTTTGAGAGGAGGATACACCTGGCCCTGATTCATTTTGGTTTCTGAGTACTATGGAGAACCAGAAAAGTTTTGCGTATGTCGGTTTTCAGGATGAGGTTCAGATGGGTCAAAGCCCTGTGCAGGGCCACAGGGGCTGCAGGAGGTAAGATGGAGGAGGAGCCAGGGGGACAAGCCGGGGTCAGTGGTCCAGTCCCCTACGTCTGTCTTAACCAGGATGCAGCTGGATGCTTGCACGTGGCAGCATTTTTAACGTTTCCAGTCTTATCCTGTTACCAACTGTGCTGCAATGAACAGCCTAGTGTATAGCGTTTTAGTGTATTTGAGCCTTTCTTTTCGACCCAGGCATATTGTAAGGAGAGAGGAACTGAAAAATGAAGTATTTAAAGCAGGGTCAGAGAAATCAGCACTGGATCAGGAGGAAGCCCGAAGGGTGTAACCTTCCCATAGGGCTGCTGGAAGCCTAGCTTCAACCCTTCCAGCTGCAGCACATCCCAAAGTGGTCTGGTGGGGGCGAGGAGCAAGTGAGGAGGAGATGCAGAGGAAGGCAAAGAACAACTCTAGGGACCCAGGGTGCCGGAAAACAGAAGCTGGAAAAAGGAGATCTGCCCCAGGAAGGAGGCATGGAAAGTGTAGATGTGGGGGCTAGAGGTGGCGTCGTAGAAGACTACCTCTCCGCCCTCGTAATCCACGTGGACACCCACTTTGTTCGGACAGACCGGGAGATCCTCCCGGGAACCGCTCTCGGTGAGCGCCGGGCACTCGGAGCCGGTGATGTGCCGCGCCCGGAAGCCGGTCAAGGGCTCCACCTCCAGGAAGCCCCGCCTAGGAACCAGCTTCAAGGCCGCGTCCAGCACGCAGGCCCCGCCCCCGGGCCCTTGGAGCCCCGCCCCCCAGGCGCCGCGACCGTAGTGAAGGCCCAGCGAGCCCAGCACGCAGCGGAACCGGTAGAAGCGTCGGTGGTCTCCCGGCTTCTTCGAACTGCCCTGGGATGCGAGATCCAGAGTCACTATCTTTAGATCCTGGGAAAGGATGAGGTCCGGGTGGGCCGAGGCTACGTCCAGTGTCACAGGGGCTGTGTGAAGATGAGGAGAAAGAGGTGGCCAACCCCGGGTCAAGATGTCTGAACCCTCTACCTTCCTCTGACACCCGCGCCCCGCTCCATGAAGTCAGAGACGCTTTCTCTTCCCAGTCACTGCCTTTGTGGTCCCCAGAGAAGTCTTAGGCCCGGCCCCGCTTCCTCCTCCTCAAAGTTAATCCCTGAATTTCACAGTGTGTTGTTCTGTGGGCGCAGAGAGAAGTTCCCCATTGGTGGTGGTGGTGAGATCGTTTCAACACCCAAAGATGAGACCATCTCTTCCTTGCCCATTTCCCGTGGCCCCTAATTCCCATGTCTAAGACAAGAATTGAGTCTAATATAAGAGATGTCGAGGCTCAGACTTTCTGAGCGCCAGTAATTTTCTAAAGTGGAGTTCCTCAAACACAGGGATATGTGAAGTGTTGGAATACAAAAGGAGGAATAGTCATCCCCCGCCACACACACACAGTTTTACCAGGATTCTACGTTCAGTCACAGTTTATTTAAAGCTAGAAGTGTCTCCATCCACCCATTACAGAGGCTTGCGTGGTGGTTCCAGTCTGCTAAATATTTCAGAATGGGGACTCTCTACTGATTTATCAAATCGCATTAATTAATTTCCCTTGCTGATATGAGGGGTTGGGAGAGAAGGGGGATGTGGGAATGTAAGGAAGAGCGAGAGTGGGCGGGCTTATGGGGTTTGACGGACTGTGACCCATTGGCGTTGCTCATCTCTGGACTTCACTGCTGGCTGAACTGGTGCCCTCGGTAAACAGCTGCTTAAAGAGTGCGGGGACTGCTGCAGGGACTTCCTTTTTCCACTAGGCGGCACCACAGCCAAAGTGATAAGAAGTCAAGCGTGGGGCGGGATGGCTGGAGATTGTGTTTTCCCCTCCTTTTGCTCAAGAACTCGTCCATTCCTTCTCCAACTCTTCACCACCACCCCCGCCCCCATCTCCATTCTCAGTAGCCCGAGCCCTCCCCTTCTCCACTCCTTCGACCCAATTCCACTAAGTCAAGAACCCTGGTCGCTCTCAGTCACTCACTCGGCGCTACTCTTATGCTCCGAAGTCCGTGTAGCACCACCACTCCCCGTCTTCTCTGAGCTGGTTTGACTTGAAGGAAAACAAGCCCGGATCGCTGTCAGTCACTCACTCAGCGCCGCATGGAGCTCCTCGGACAGCGCAGCACCAACTGTCTTTGTGTCCTGAGAGCTGGCTCCTTGACCAGAAATCTCAGCATAAGAGGCCAGGAGACACTGGGAGAGTGATTTTCCCAGCAGAGGAGGCCCGAAACAGGGAGTGGGATGGCTGAGGAGTGGCGATTTGGTGGCCCCGATGTAGTTGTTATGCCGCCTTTGCGGGAGAAGGAAAGGAGAAAAGAAGTCAGTGGGAGCATCTCAGCAGCAATCCTCCATTCCCAGACAGCACAGCTGAGCTCTACATACAGCAGGAGAGATGGAGGTGAAACTCAAGAAAGTACACCCGAACAAGTCGGGGCACCCACTATTTCCTGGCAGAGGTGTAATTTAGGGAGGAACTGAGGAAATGGAATAAATGAATTCATTCATTTATTCATTTATTCCATTTGGTGGAATTGGGTGGATACAGCATTTTGACCACCTGTAGACTTGGAGGTCCCTTAGTATTCAGAGACAGGACTCTTACCTGGAGAAGATGACCTGGGCTCTGAGGTTTTGTTCATTTTATGATTATTTTTCTGTAACAAGCCCCCTAGGAATTGGGGAGAGAAAACCAATTTGGTCTTGATAACCAGAAGCTGCAAATTAAAAACAAAAACAAGCACCCTGCCATCATCCATCCGAACAGTCAATGGTTCTCAGTGGGGCCTATTCCCCACCCAGGGGGAAGTGTGGAAACCTTTCAGGTTGTCTCAGTGACAACAAGAAGGGGGTTCTCTACTGGCTTATAGAGCTTTCTGGGGCCTGGGATGCTAAGCATTTAACAGGGCAAAAGTCATGCAGCATCACAAAGACGGCCTTTCTAAACACCGGTAGCTCCTTTCATGGAGAAATGCTGGTGGAATAGGATCCCCAAATCCTGCTCTCTGGCTTTGGCATGCATTGTGTAGTTTCTGGCTTTGGAGAAAGGAGTTCTAATTCTCTCTCTTTCACTTAATAATCATATGACCTGGATAACTTACCTCCCCTCCCGGAAGCTGCATGGACCTCACTGTAAGTCGCAGATAGTAACACCTACCTTGGAGGATAGTTGTGGGGTTTTGAAATATTAGATGTGCATATAGTGGTCCTTTAAGAAACAGTACTTCTACTGTTATTATCTTAGGTGGCAGAACCATCTCTAATGACTTTAGCACAGGCTGTTATTGCAGTGGGTCTCTATCCCCTGAGCTGTCCTGACCTCACACCCAGAGGAGTTTGCCCAGAAACCTGGTGCCCTGTAAGGGCAGCGAATACTACAGAGGTGGAGCTGCCTCCTTCTTGTCCCACTTTTTCCTCCCTGTCTCTATGAGTGAAGAAATACATTTGTAATTTTCTATTACTTCTGAATACTTCAAAGTTTGGGATTAGTCACTGTTTTGTGAGTTACCTTAGTTTAAAATAACAAAACAACCATATGCCTGTTCTCTCAATTGGCTGAGGAATGGGCATTCACTTATATCTGGCCTTCATCTAATCATAGAGACACAATTCTTCCCCTTTTCTCACTTTCCCCAAATGGCAGGAGCAACCAACCGTCGTTTCTCACTTACAGCCCTTCATGTCATTATTATTAACGCTTTTGAAGAATCTGCTTTCATCTTTTTTCCTATCAGCCTGGAGGTGGTCTGGGGAATAAAGAATGGGATGAAATGGTGAGAGTCCAGAGAGGTTGAGCAAAGAGCTCAGTATCACACAGCAAGGCACTGATTTGAAATGCCTGGGAGAAGTGGAAGCTGCATTTGTCTCTCATATTCTTATTGGACCAGGAAGGTATGAAACCCTTGAGAGATGCCCTTTCTGCTTTCCTGTGGTGGTTGCCTAGCCCAGCACTGTCCAGTATGAATGTAATCTGAGTCACAAATGTGAGTCACTTATATATTTTTAAATTTTCTAGTAGTCATATTTAAAAAGTACAAAGAAACTAGTAAAATTAACTTTAATTATATATTTTATTTAACTCAATATTCTCAAAATAATGTTATTTCAACATGTATTATAAAAATTATTGCTGTCTTTTACAGTTTCTTTTTACAATCAATCTTGTGAAATTAATGATTCTTCACATATAGCAAGTTTGAATGTGGACTAGCTACATTTCAAGTGCCTGTCGGCACATGTGGCTAGCAGCTACCAAACTGGACAGTGCAGAGCTAGCCCCTTTCTCACTGCCTGACAAAGGTAGGTGCTCAGGACAAAGAGAGCCTTGAGGCTTCACCCTTCAGCTTCAGAAGGCCTACTGTGGGGCTAACCACCCAGGAGCCAGGTGGCGTAAGAGGGAGGCCCCACTATCCTAAAGCCTGGATGGCAGTCCTGCCCTCTTCCCTATGAACGAGGGCTTGAGAGGGGGAATGAAGACAGAGCTCCTGCAAAGAGAGGCCGAGTGCCTTCATCTCCCGGTTCACCCTTGCCGGAAATAGGAGCAGGGCATAAGAGACTCCTTTTGCAGGTAGAGGATGAGCCCAGAAGTTGGGGACAATGGCCCATTCCTGGCCTAGATTTCCTGTAGGGATGTTGGACTGAGTGAAGAGCTGTAGGGTGGAGCCCCTAGATGGGGAGCTGCGTCTGGCCCAGCACCTTTCCCCCAGTGTCCTGCAGCCCCAAGACAGCACAAGACAGCCTGGGGCTAGGTAGTGGGACAAGCATGGGCAGCTTCCCTGAGAGCCACCAGCCCAGTCATGGGGACTGCTCAGGGGAGACTCTGGGGCCCTCTTAGGAGGGGTCTGCAAACCTAGAGCACAGGAAACACTGCCTGGGATCACTTCACCTACAAAGGCCGTTAGCCGCTTCAGGGCCCAGCCACACCCTTCTCCATGTATGCGTTCCAGACCCAGTCACCCCGAGCAGGGAGAACCAACCCTCACAATAAGAACTGTGGAGATTGGACCTGTGTGTGGACCCCAGCACCTCCTGTATTTCCTGGGCTTTAATGGGGTCAAGTGGCCATTGTGCCTTCTTCTTTGGGGTAAAAATAAAATAAAGAGAAAAAAAAAAAAAAAGGAAATAGGGCCAGGTGGGAGTTGGAGGACTGTGTGTGTGTGAGTTTATGTATGTGAAAGAGGAAGAGAAAAAGGAAATACAGAGCAGACCACACCAGTCTTGCCAACTCCAAACCTGATGAAGTGGAAAGGGCTGGGCTCCTTTATTGAAATTCCAAACTAGAACCAAACTATTCTTGACCTGAAGAGCCTATAAAGGTGCTGGATCAGGCCGGGCATGGTGGCTCACGCCTGTAATCCCAGCACTTTGGGAGGCTGAGGCGGGTGGATCACAAGGTCAGCAGTTCGAGACCAGCCTGACCAACATGGTGAAACCCCATCTCTACTAAAAATACAAAAAAAACTAGCTAGATGTGGTGGCAGGAGCCTGTAATCCTAGCGACTTGGAAGGCTGAGGCAGGAGAATCGCTTGAAACCAGAAGGCGGAGGTTGCAGTGTGCCGAGATTGCGCCACTGCACTCTAGCCTGGGCAATAAGAGCAAAACTCCATCTCTAAATAAATAAATAAGTAAATAAATAAAGGTGCTGGATCGACTGAGATCATGCCCAGTGGGATGGGAGGAGATGGATAAAACAGAGCAGTTACTGGACAAAAGAAAAACTCAGACAACAAAACTAAGAGCAAAACAAAACATGCTTTCCTGTTTATGTCTTCTGAGTGGAGATTCCTGACTGAATGGGTGGGGATCTTGGGGCATTGCCCTGGTCCTCCTTTTCCATAGTCCCAAGGGGAAGTGTTTGTGTATGGGGGGCTGGGGTGTGGAAGTGTTTGTGTATTGGGGGCTGGGGTGTATGGGGGGCTGGGGTGGGGGAAGAGGGTGTGGAACTCCAGGTGATAATTTCAGAAGATTCCATCTAGCTGTCTTTATGCCCACCTTAGACCGAAACAGTCTTCACAGTAAAGGGAGTCCTTACAAATACCAACCCTTCTTCCTAGTTGCAAACACAGACAGGTCTATGAAAAATACCTGTCCGAACATTTAAAACCCAAGTCATCCACTACTGTTCTGCTGATTTGTTTCCCTGTAAGGCTGGAAGAGGGATCTCCCCAAAATGTCACTGATTTTGAATTTATTTTCTCTTCTTCTATAGTCATGAGGAGACATCAGCATGTACCAGAGAAGGAGAAGCCAGAGATGACAGTCCCTGCCTGAGGCCATCTCTGGTCCACCAGACAACTTAGCACCGACTTCCCAACAGCCACTGCTCCGGGCCAGGTGTCCACCTGGGGAATAGGTCCAGGCCCTTTTTATGGCTCTCGCAGGAGTCAGGGAAGCAGATAAGTAACATATCACGAAGACAGAATGTAAGAAATGCCTGGGAGGAGGTATACTGATGCATGGAAAGTGCTCAGCCAGGAGCCTGGCGCTAGAAGGGCCCAGGAATAGTTGGCATGTACGAGTCATAGTTCCATTTCAGTGGAATGAGCAGGGAGAGAATCTCCTAGAAGTAGGTGACTAGAGAAAATGCAGCCTTTTCCTTACCTTTGCATTTTTTCATTCTCCCTGTGATGGAGTCATGTCTTGATTTTGCTTCACTGAGTTTTCTCTCCAGCTCCAGAGGAACAGGGGTTGGGTTGAGAAACTGAAACTCTTCACTCCTAGGAAGATGTGGCTGAGCGGGGTGGTGAGATCAGGGGCTGAGGTGTGGGAGAAGGAGGATCTGAGACATGGGGTTGAGAAATGAGGGGATGAAAACTTGGGGGTAGGACCGAGAGCGGTGGCTCACGCCTGTAATCCCAGCACTTTGGGAGGCCAAGGGGGTGGATCACCTGAGGTCAGGAGTTTGAGACTAGCCTGACCAACATGGTGAAACCCGGTCTCTACTAAAAATACGAAAATTAGCCAGGCTTGGTGGCAAGCACCTGTAGTCTCAGCTACTTGGGAGGCTGAGGCAGGAGAATCACTTGAACCTGGGAGACGAAGGTTGTAGTGAGCTGAGATTGTGCCACTGCACTCCAGCCTGAGCAACAAGAGCAAAGCTCCATCTAAAAAACAAAACAAACAAACAAAAACCTGAGGGTTAAGGGATAGTGAGCTGGGAGTCAGAAGGCCAGGGCCAGGGATATGGGGCAGGAGTGAGGTAGGGCATAGGGAGATATGGAAATGAAGATGGGAGATGGAGACAGAGAGGAGAGAAAAAAACAGGGTCAGGGAGACAGAGTAGGGGACCCCGGAGCTATTCAGTTGAGCAAGGGGGCATTCAGGAAATAGTAGAATCTGTGCTGAAGAAGCAGGAAGCCTGAGAAAACAGTTGATTTCTTTAACAACCAACCACGTGCTAATATGGTTGGCATAGGCCTTCCCCGGCTGCAGCCTAAATGTGTGAATGCAAAGTTAGAGGTGGGTGGGTATTTCTGAGAGAGGAATGTTGACTGCATTTGGATACGTGTTGAGAATTGTATGTGGATGAATCAGTAGGCAAAATACATTTGGGGTGGCCCATCATACCTGCGCAAGACGACTTTGATATCCTAGAAGAGAAAGAGAAACAGCACAGCCTCAGCACTTGGCTGATTCCCAGGAGCCAAGTAGGAGGTTCAGAGCCTGCCGGATGTGGGGCAGAGCAGGAGGAGTGAGAACCCCTCCAAGTCTCTCTTACCCCATCCTCCTCCCCTCTCCTCACCACGGAGGGCTTCTCCAAGAAGCACCTGCTCTGCCAGTAAGCAGAGTATTTCGACCTCAAGAAGAACTGAGTGAAGAAGAGAAGAGTGAGATTTAGAAGATGAATTTGGCTCTGAGACTGAACAGGGGAGCACTGCTAGCCAGGGCAGGAGAAAGGCTAGAATGGCTTTGCATGATCTTTCTTAAAATAAATAAATAGGTTTTTGAACCTGTGGGAGAATAGGAGATGACTTGAGGAGGGATCACCTCAGCTTGTTTTAAGCACCAGCTGGACCTGCACTGTCCAATACGGTAGCCACCAACCACACATGGCTGTGGAACATTGGGAATTCTGGCTAATTCAAATTTAAATTAAAAATAGAATCCGGGCACGGTGGTTCACGCCTGTAATCCCAGCACTTTGGGAGGCCGAGGTGGGCAAATCACCTGAGGTCAGGAGTTCGAGACCAGCCTGGCCAACATGGTGAAACCCCGTGTCTGGTAAGAATACAAAAATTAGCCGGGACCTGTAATCCCAGCTACTCGGGAGACTGAGGCAGGAGAACAGCTTGAGCCTAGGAGACAGAGGTTGCAGTGAGCCAAAATCATGACACTGTACTCCAGCCTGGGCAACAGGGCGAGATTCCATCTCAAAAAAGAAAAAATAAATAGAAGAAGTGTAAAATACTTTTTCCATTAAACACAACTTTATTGGTTTGGTAGGACTATATTTTACTTTAACAATCGACAATTTAGCATCCGAATTGAGATGTGCCAAAGTGAAAAACATACACACAATTTCAAAGACTCAGTGTAAAAAAAAAAAAAAAAAAAACCACCAAAAACCCGGAATGTGAATGTCTCATTAATACTTTTAAAATATTCATTACAGGCTGAAAGGATAATATTTCAGATATATTGAGTTAAAATATTTTATTAAAATTAATTTCACTTTTATCGTTTTAATGTGGCTAACTAGAAAAATTTGTAATTCCATATGTGGCTGAAATTACATTTCTAAATCACACATGTGGCCAGAATTATATTTATGAATTACATATGTGGCTCACATTTTCATTCTAATACATGCGGCTCACATATTGCTATTGGACAGCACTGGGCTGGAGGTAGGATGGTTGGGGCAATCTCAGGTATTCTGCCAGTGGTCCACGCTCTGACCTGAGACTAGGGATGGGTTGCTACCTCTCTGCAATTCTGCCCCCAAGGGACTCACCTCCAGCAGCTGCCTGGGTGGCATGTTCTGCTTGGTCTTTAGGGAATCAATGAGCTTCTTGAGATAGTTCAACTGTGGCTCAGTGGAGGCTACAGTGTTTCCCCGCTTCGGCTCCCTCAGAACCCAGCCAGTAAATCCATGACAGCAGGGAATTCTTCTCCTCCTCTAGGACTTGATGCAGATTAATTTATGGTTTATTACTTGCCTTCAACGAAGTGTCTAATACATTTCCAGAAGGCTTTTCAGTTTATAATCTTTCATATAGATTTTATTTCTCTCACACACACAGGAAAATAGGTAAGTGGGGTCACAATGTCTTCATTTTCCCTCTCTCTCTCTCTTTTTTTTTTTTTTTTTTTTTTTGAGAAAGGCTCTCACTCTGTCACTCAGGCTGGACTGCAGTGCACGATCACGGCTCACTGCAGCCTCAACCCACCAGGCTCAAACAATACTTTCATCTCCCAGTCTCTCTAGTAGCTGGGACGACAGGCCTGTGCTACCACGCCCGGCTAGTTTTTTTGTTTGTTTGTTTTTAGACGGGAGTCTCGCTATGTTGCCCAGGCTGGTCTCAAATTACTGGGCTTAAGCGATCTTCAGCCTCCCAGAGTGCTGTGATTACTGGCGTGAGCCACCGCGCCCGGCCAATGTCTTCGTTTTCTAATTGGGGAATCCGCTGAGGGCGCAACTGGGCCTTAAAAACCTGTACTTGGGATTCTAAGGGTTTTCCGTGTCCCACCTCGTCTGCAGATGGAGACTGAGCAGTCAGCCCGCTGTGATAATGAGGCCGACGCGGGAGGTGATGCCGCCTGGCGGGTCATGTGCTGAGGCGCAGAGGAGAGGACATGGCCCAACTTGCCGCCCAGGCCCTCTGTCCCAGTCTGTTCCTCTGGCGCTGTGTTCCGCTCTGCGCCACTCTTTATCACTGGATCTTTTTCTGAGGGGTCAGTGTAATAGGGGATTCCAGGAGCTTTGGCAGAGATGTTTCTGCTTCCAGAGATGGTGGGATGGAATTTTTCTTATGTGAAGACCCGGACGCTGTGTACACCTTGTGCCTTCACTTGTACTGTCTCCTCCTTTTGCTGCAAGACTTGGATCTGCCCCTGCGGAGAGAGGGCCGTTTGGGCAGGCTGTGCCTGGAGATTTCTGGGCCTCATTAAATCCTCCTGGTCTCTTAGGAGAGCGGGTAACACTCTCCAGGTGAGTCCTTGTGTAATTATTAAGGACTCGCCGTTCTCAAGCTGGTGGGGAAAGGGGTTGCTGGGAAGGGAGAAATCTGGAGCCTGAGTGACCTAAGTGACCAGAACATGGTTATTTATGACTAACTAGGACTATGGATGGTGCTTTGGAATTATCAAAGAACTCCTACAAACTTGCCTTCATCTGTCTTACCTACAACTTTAAGAGAGATGCTTTGTTTTTGCCATTTGAAAGGTGAGATACCTGAGGTTCAGAGAGGTAAAGTGATTCCTTGCAGGTTGTACAGTAAACTCACAAGACGGGACTTGAGCCCAAACCTTCTGAGTCAAATTTTCACATCCTTTCCATTCTCCATTGCGCCTTGATTTAGAGTCAGCAGTTCTCCAGACTCAGCTCTTTGAACCCACTGTGCCTGACTGCGAGCTGCCCACTCAAGCCCAAGGGGTGGGGGCAATGAGGTGCAAACCCTCAGTGGGAAGGTAGTGGTTTCCAGGGCCTCACTGAACTCCTGGGCTGATGGCGGAACCTCAAATGCCTACCTGATAATTCTGGGCAGCTTCTTCAATCCAGCTGACATTATGGGATTTGTGGTCCTTGGATTCACGACACACAAAACAGAGGAACTTCCCATCATCCTTGCAGAAATAATAGAACATCTCCTGGTGCTTTGGGCATGTAGGCTTGTAGAGCTTGGATTTTCTCCGCCAGATTCGCCAACAGCCGGTTGACCCTGATTGTGTTCTTCCTTATGGAAGTTTTGTAGAGGGGACATTTGAAAAATCCACATGATGTTTCCCCACTCTGAGTGATGCATTTGAGGCAGAAATTGTGCCCACAGTCGATGGTGACAGGCTTCTGCAGAATGTCCAGGCAGATGGGGCAGATCACTTCCTCTTGCAGTTTGTTCACAAACTACCCACTGGCCGTGACAGAACAGCAGGGCTGTTTCAAGACTGTAGGAAGCTGTGCCAAGCATGTAGGAGTCCCGGAGTCCAATGTGGATACTGTCTCTAGGAAGGGAGAAGGGAGTCAGAGAAGGTGGAGGTCAGAGGTTCTGCCAATTAGTTAGAAGAGCAGAGAGAGAGGAAAAGAAGAGGGAGAAAAAAAAATAAAGAAATGATAGAAAATGGTAAAATTTAGGGTCTAGAAAATATTATAAAAAGAGGAAAACAGATGGGCAGTCCTACCTTGCTACCTCTTAAGAACAAATGGATATTTTGAATGTGTAATAGGCTGCTTATAAAGTGAGATAAGTTGTCCTGAACTTTGGACTAAAGGTATGTTTGTATGGTGGTTGACTAAGATCAGAATGACCGGGGCACCTAACACCACTCACAGGGGATTTCCCAATCAGCTCTGAGCAGGGAGTGGAGGGGTGGGTGGTGATGCCTACTGAAAGGTCACAGCCAGTTCACTGCAATGCTTTGGGTATCTTGTATGTAAAGTTCAAGGCTTGGTAGAGCATCTGGAAAGTAAGGGAAGGGCAATTCTCTACCTCAGGTACTTTGGTTCTTCACAGAATTTTGTGAAAATGTGGAGGTTATCATCACCTACCTTGGGGGAATTTCCAGTCACAGCGCCAACCAACCACTCCCTAGTTCAGTAGGAGAGGCAAGGAACTTCCTTTCTGAAAAGTTGTTCTTTGTTTTTGTACTTTGCTCTTGCCCCTGGTGATCTTCTGCCTCCCCACAGCGTCTGTAGTAGTCTGTCCTCTGTTGATTTTTTCTCTGTACGTCTCCAGGATGCTGGCGTCTCCACGCCCATTCTTTGCTTTGCCAATTCTGTCTATATGTGCTTCTCCTTCCTTCTTGATGCTTCTCTGATCCCTGACTTGCCTTTTCCTATGGCTTTTGTTCTGACTAGGAATATATCAACCAGTGTCACATACATTCCCTTCTGTACATTCATGCCCTAACCTTCCCTCTTTGCCTCTTGTCTTAAGGAAAAGGGTGCTTCCTCCCTACCCCTTCCCTTAGTATAGCTTCCACCCTCACCTCCCCACTCTCCATTATCAGCCGTCTGTCCCCAAAAAGAAGTACACCATTAATTTTTATCTGATCTTAATCTTAGTCAAACAGGGCTTGTGGATGATTTTGTAATAATAACCAGAGTGATCATACACTCTGCTTTGCCTGGAACCATCCTGGGTTTCACTTTGTCCTGGTGTAATTATTAATAGCACCTCCTTTCACTTTCAGAAATGTCCAGTTCAGACTATAAATTACGTGGCTCCCCTTATAGCAACTGCCATAAACCAAAGACTTTCAGAAATGTTATATCTCCAGACCTTTCTGTTTGTTTGCTTTCGGGTTAAATTAAAACAGCCTAACATCTGTAAATTGTTTTACTTACACTTCTAAACTGCCGGCCCCTAGAAGCATAATTTAACTTTTGACAGGTTTTGTTTGACTGGCATGATGATTCAGAAAATAATGATAATGTAGATGCCTTTAGAGAGAGGGTGGCTATGTTTCCCACCACTCTCTGCTATCTCACGTCTCCTGGGCCCTTGAAGGCATTTGACATTATGACCCTGATTTATAGATTTATTTTGCTTATATTACCTCATTTAAGTCTCACCTGTGAGAAATTATCTTTATCCTTTCTCAAACAAAGCAACTCGGTGTTCTTCAGAATCACTTGGAAAAGTTGTTAAAATTCAGAGTTGCTGAACTCCAGCAGAGACTTTCTGTTTCAACAGGTCCTTGGTGGAGCCTAATGATTGACATCTTAAGCCAATTCTCTGGAGATGCTGATGCTCCTGATGGGGGCTCACACATTGATAACCCCTGGTTTAGAGACACTACTAATTGTTCCAGCTCATCCAGCTAATAATTGACAGATCTCAGACTTAATTCCAGGTTTCCTATTCCATATTAAGTCTTCTTTATTCTTTCTTGTTTCAGCATTAATGAAAACAAATAGCAATCTTTAAAAATGATAAACAAATATTTTAATAGAACATTGGTATTTCAATGAAGCTGGGCAAGCCAGCAGAGAGAATGAAAATACTCATATGAACACCACTGGAGAGTTTCAAACAACTATCACCAAACAGGTACTGATGGCTTCATGAGGAAAGAAATTTAGACATAAAAAAGGAGAATCTATAGTGTTTCAAAGGTGCTTTACTGTCTCAGAATTATTATTGTTATCCTGGGTTATCCATCCACTGGACTGAAGAGATATATATATATACACACACACACACACACACACACATACATACATACACACACACACATATATTTTTTTTCTTTCTTCTTCTTTTTTTTTTTTTTTGAGACAGAGTTTCACTCTTATTGCCCACACTGGAGTGCAATGGCATGATCTCAGTTCACTACAACCTCTGACATCCAGATTCAAGAGATTCTCCTGCCTCAGCCTCCCAAGTAGCTGGGATTATAGGCACCCACCACCACACCCAGCTAATTTTTTGTATTTTTAATAGAGACGGGGTTTCACCACGTTGGCCGGGCCTGTCTTGAACTCCTGACCTCAGATGACCCACCTGCCTCAGCCTCCCAAAGTGCTGAGATTACAGGCGTGAGCCACTGTGCCCAGCCCTTGAATGGAAATCTTAAACTCTTAGTAGGCTCAGTGGTCTGAAACCAAAGCCTCCAATTTGCAAGGGCTAGGTTCTTGAGAGAGTTGGTATTGTGTTAGTTCCAAAGGACTTCCAAGCCAATTCTGAGGCATAGAGTTTATAAAAATTAGCCATAGAACAGGAAATGATGCAGAGCTCTCATGCACATGAGACAGCTATCACACACAAGAAAGTAGACACAGAGCCATGCAGCAGCAGGTGCACAGATCTGGAGAGGACCTGCCAAGACTAATGGGATGAGACACCTTTTCAGAGGCCAGTGAAGGCTAGAGGCAGCTCAGTTGTCAGACTAGACAGCCCCACAATGTTACACAAGCCTCCCTGCCTCAGGATTCCAGCTACAGAAGCTTCCCCGGCCTCAGGGTTCACGTTTCTGGCCCAATGTGAATTGGTAGCATGTCTATGGAGGAAAATAATGTGATATGTTTCAAAACTACAAATGCTCGTTCCCTTTATCCCAGAAATTCCACCTCTGGGAAACTAGTCTACAGATATACTCACACATATAAATTTATTTTGGACTTTGTGGTAATGTTTGTAGTAGCAAAATATTAGAAAACAACCTAAATGTACACCAGTATGGAAATGTTTAAATAAATTATAGCCCAGCTTTATAATTGAATAGAAATAAAAAAGAATCAGGGAGTTCTTCATTTACAAATGGAAAATATGACCAAGATACGTGGTTACGTGAAGAAAGAAAAAAACAAATAATGCGGAAAAATGCATGTACTATGCTACCATTTGGGTAGAAAAAATATACTTATTTTCTTGAATATCCATAAAAGTTCTTTCTGGAAGGATAAGAATCTAATAACTAACAATGATTGTCTGTAAGGAGAGGGACTGACTAGCCGGGGAACAGGGGTGGAAGAGAGGCTTTTCTTTGAACGATATATTACATTTTGTGAATTTTTAATTGTATAAATACATTGTTTTTTTCTTTTTTTAATGCTTTTTACATTATGTTTTTATTAAATAGTAAATCAAAAAAATGAACAGAGAATGAAATGGAAATTTGCAAAGCAATAAAACCAATTAACCAATAAGTATATGAAAACAGCAATCTTGAAAATGCACGCTGAGCTCATTGGCTCGTGCCTATAATCCCAGCACTTTGTGAGGCCAAGGCAGGCAGATTTCTTGAGGGCAGGAGTTCAAGAGCAACCTGGACAACATGGTGAAACCCTGTCTCTACAAAAAATACAAAAGTTAGCCAGGCATGGTGGCACGCACCCACAGTCCCAGCTACTTGGAAGGCTGATGCAGGAGGATTGGGTGAGCCATGATCATGCCGGGTCTGCAGTGAGCCGTGATCATGCCACTGCACTTTAGCCGCCCTACTGCACTCCAGCTTGGGTAACAGAGGAAGACCTTTTCTAAAAAAAAAAAAAAGAAAAGAAAAGAAAAGGCCAATTAAAGTAAAATAAGGTATCATTTTATATCTTAAGTCTGGAATATCAAATATAGCCAAGGACATAGAGAAATAGGTACTCCTATACCCTACTGGTGATAGTATAAATTACAGTAATTTAAAAATATTTAGTAGAATTTAAACGGTGTACTTTCATTTCAAGGTTATGTAATGATAATGATGATGATGAAAATACGACTACCAGCAAATAAAAGTTAAAATTTCTTGAATGCTTACCATGTGCCAGGCACAGTCCCAAGCATTTTGCATATTAACTCATTTATATAGGGAAGTATTATTATTCCCATTTTGAGGACAAGTCAATGGAGGTCAAGAGAAATTAAGTAATTTGCCCCAAAGGTCATTCAGCAAGTAAATAGTGGAATGGGGACTTGAACCCAGGTAGCCTCTAGAGCCTTCTTACACCCTGTATGATTCTGCCCCTCTAGAGAAAACTTTGCACATGTGCACTCAGAGATGCATGTAACAGTGTTAAGTATAGTATTGTTTATAAAAGCAAAATATTGAATAAATACTATATCAGGGTTTTTCAATTACAGCACTTGTTGACATTTTAGGCTGGATAATTCTTTGGTGTGGGGTGCTCCTGTGCACTGTAGGATGTTTACCAGCATCCCTGGCCTCTACCACTAGATTCCAGTAGCACTCCCATCTCCCAGTTGGGACAAACAAAAATGTCTCCAAGCATGACCAAATGTCCCTGGGGGACAAAACCTCTGGGGGAAAACCAGTGATCTGTATGTAGTTCTCCGGTTAGGTCTCAAAGCGGTAGTAGGTATGCAGTGATTTGCTTAGAGCACACAGTAAGCACCATGCATAGTCTAGTTTCCATATAATATGATAAGTTCGCTCCCTAAAGTCCTGAAAGGATACGCCACTAATTCGCAATGTACTTCTAGGAAGAAACAATAGAACTCCTAAAATGGACAGAGAACCTCAAATTTATCTGTAATATTTAATTTTCTAAAATCTGAGGCAAACATAGCAAAATGTTTGTTAATTCTAGGTTGTGGTTATAAGGTGCTTGTTATATGATTTTCTACTATTTTCTATATTAAGTTTTTCCAAAATAAAATATTTTAGTTAAAACAGGAAAACTGTAGAAAATGAACAATGGATAGAAATAGAAATAGAAATTCAAAGGCATTCTAAAATAAATTCTAAAATTAAGAAAAAGTTCAATTCCTTCCCTACTATTCAGGAAAATACAAATAATGAGATACAAATACAAAAATGAGATAAACTTTGTACTCATCAGATTGGCAAAATTTTTCAAAAATGTCCCGAGCTGACGAGGATGTGGAAAAATGGGACACTTCATACGTTGCTGGTTGGAGTGTGAATGGGCACTATCTTTTTCGAAAGCCTCAAGGCAAATGACTTAAAGTGCATTCGAAGTGTGACTAGAAAGAATATTATAAGAAAAGTAAAATGCACACGGGATTTCAAAAGGGTTTTTAGGCTTCAAGATAAGTCAGGGACGGTGGGGTCGGAATGAAGTCAAGGGACAGCTTACACAGAGATACCCTATAACCAGTCTCCCGACAAGAGAGCTAGATTTTATTTAGTTAAAAATAGAAATTCGAAACTGGAGGTAGTAAAAACAGGGCTTCTTTCTTTCTTTCTCTTTCTTTCTTTCTTTCTTTCTTGCCTTTCTTTCTTTCCTTCTTTCCTTCTTTCTTTCTTTCTTTCTCTCTCTCTCTCTTTCTTTCTTTCTTTCTTTCCTTCCTTTCTTTCCTTTCTTTCTTTCTTTCTTTCTTTCTTTCCTTCTTTCTTTCCTTCTTTCTTTCCTTCTTTCTTTCTCTCTCTCTCTCTCTCTTTCCCTCTTTCTTTCTTTCTTTCTTCCTTCCTTCCTTCCTTCCTTTCCTTCCTTCCTTCCTTCCTTCCTTCCTTCCTTCCTTCCTTCCTTCCTTCCTTCCTTCCTTCTTTCTTTCGACAGAGTTTTGCTTTGGTTGCCCAGGCTGGAGTGCAATGATGCGATCTTGGCTCACTGCAACCTCCGCCTCCCAGGTTCAAGCAATTCTCATGTCTCAGCCTCCCAAGTAGCTGGGATTACAGGGGTGTGCCACCATGGCCGGCTAATTTTTGTATTTTTAGTAGAGATCACAATGTTGGTCAGGCTGGTGTTGAACTCCTGACCTCCAGTGATCAGCCCGCCTTGGCCTCTCAAAGTGCTGGGATTACAGGCGTGAGTCACTGCACTTAGCTGTGAAAACAGTTCTGTTTAAAATACTGGAATAATTAAAATGTTTGCTTCCTGTTTGCATGTATATCATCCCGTTAAAAAATAAGTTTAAAGTTTTCTATAGAGATTATATACAGGCAAACCGAAAGAAAAAAAAAAAAATTGGAGGGCCATAAAAATAAATGGAGCAACAAAGGTCAGTCAATATAACATATATATATAGCAGTCAATATAACACTGGGCTGAATTGCTCAACCAAAGGATCAGTCATGAGATTAAAAATCCCAACAAAATGTAAAGCTCCCTTCCTTCCTTACAGAAACCCATTAAAACATAGAAGCATAAATCCGGAGATAGTTTAAGGGCTGTTGTGCCAGTGCAAATGGAAGAACCTCAGGGTGGTCTCACTCCTTTCCCTCTGCCAGGAGAAACTGCAGTCCTCCTAACACCGTGACTCCAACTTAGGAGCAAGGGCAGGGGGAAGAAGCTGAAAAGACCTGGCCTTCACTTGACTCAGTTATCTAGATTATTTAAATTATTGGATTGGCCTGTGGAATGGTTAATTTTATATGTCAACTCGGCTAGACTGCGCTACCCAGGCATTTGCTATGGTTATGCTGCTTCTACGATAAGTGACATCAGAGAAAAGTAGTTGAGAGAAAAGTGGCAAGAAGAAATAAAAAATATGCTTGGGTTTGAGGATCTAAACGCCCCTATCAGAACACATCAGACTATGTCATATTCTTGTACCACAGAAGTACTGTGCCCAGAGCCTAACACAGACCTCTTGGTAACTCACTCTGGGAATTGCATTTTAATAAAGGTACCCACAAACTGGACTGCCTTGAGAGGAGGGCACTTGGATGGCAAGCAGCTTTGAAATCCCATTTCAGGAGGCATGGAGGAGGATCTGGTTGACCCTGAGAGACTCAGGAGTACAGAGTGCTGCCTTCCAGATGCAGGGAGGTTTGTGGTGGATGTCTGTCTCTCCCATGGTCTCAACACTTCTCTGCAGATTTCCGCCGGCTGAATTGTGTCCCTCTCTCACCCACCCCTCCCAACTTGTATGATGAAGCCCTGACTCCAAGAACCTCAAAATGTGACTATATTTGGAAATAGAGCCTTTAAAAGATGATTAAATTGTTGACAAGAGTCAAACTCTATAAAATATTCAAAGAGATGTATTTTGAGCCAAATATGGGTGACCATGGCCCATGACACAGCTCTTAGGAGATTCCGAGACCATGTACTGGAGGTGGTTAGGGCACAGCCTGGTTTCATACATTTTTGGGAGACATGAGACATCAATCAAGTACATTTAAGATGTATATTGGTTAGGTTCAGAAAGGCAGGAGGACTCAAAGTAGGGGGCTTCCAGGTTATAGGTAGATTTGAACATTTTCTGGTTGACAGTTGGTTGAGTTTATCTAAAGACCTGGGATCAATGGAAAGGAAATGTCTTGGCTGAGATAAAGAACTATGGAGAGAAAAGTTCTTTTTTTTTTTTTTTTTTTTTTTTTTTTTTTGAGATGAGGTCTCACTTTGTTGCCCAGACTGGAGTGCAATGGCACGATCTTGACTCACTGCCACCTCCGCCTCCCAGGTTCCAGCGATTCTTCTGCCTCAGCCTCCCGAGTAACTGGGACTACAGGCATGTGCCACCACGCCCGGCTAATTTTTGTATTTTTTAGTAGAGACAGGGTTTCACCATATTGGCCAGGCTGGTCTTGAACTCCTGACCTTGTGATCCATTTGCCTCAACCTCCCAAAGAGACCAAAGTTATTTTTATTTTTTATTTTTTATTTTTTTTGAGACGGAATCTCACTCTTGTTGCCCATGCTGGAGAGCAATGGCTCGATCTCAGTTCACCGCAACCTCTGCCTCCTGGGTTCAAGTAATTCTCTTGCCTCAGCCTCCCGAGTAGCTGGGATTACAGGCATGCACCACCTCGCCCGGGTAATTTTTTTGTATTTTTAATAGAGGTGGAATTTCTCCATGTTGGTCAGGCTGGTCTGGAACTCCCAACCTCAGGTGATCCGTCTGCCTCGGCCTCCCGAAGTGCTGGGATTACAGGCGTGAGCCACCGCGCCCAGCCAAGACCAAAGTTGTTTTATTATTTTTATTTATTTATTTATTTATTTATTTTTGAGACAGAGTCTTGCTCTGTTGCCCAGGCTGGAGTGCAGTGGCGCAATCTCGGCTCACTGCACGCTCAGCCTCCCCAGTTCATGCCATTCTCCTGCCTCAGCCTCCCAAGTAGCTGGGACTACAGGCGCCCGCCACAGCACCTGGCTAATTTTTTTGTATTTTTAGCAGAGACACGGTTTCACCGCGTTAGCCAAGATGGTCTCTATCTCCTGACCTCGTGATCCGCCCACCTTGGCCTCCCAAAGTGCTGGGATTACAGGCGTGAGCCACCACACCCAGCCCAAAGTTCTTAATGTGCTGAGGAAGCCTTCTGGTAGCAGGCTTCAGAGAGAATAGATTGTAAATGGTTTTTATTAGACTCAGAAAGGGTGCCACACTCTTAGTTGATTATCTCCTGGACCTGAAAAAAGGGAAAAGGGGATTCTCTATAGAATGTAGATTTTTCCCCCACGAGAGACGACTTTGCAGGGCAATTTCAAGATATGGCAAGGAAAAATATTTGGGGTTAAAATGTTTTGATTTCTTTCCTTATTTGTTATGTTATGCCAGAGCCAGTTTGGAAAGTAGGCCACATTATATAGGGTTAAATAAAACCCCTCTGATGAGACTTTACCATTTGTAGGGCATGACTCCTCAGGCCGCTTAGGTAGAAATTTGGGCAAGAGAAGGAAAAAAGTCAGAGTTTAGTCCTTAGGGTTAAAATAAGCCCATCAGAGTGGGCCTTTGTCTAATCTGACTGGTGTCTTCATAAGAAGAGATTTGGACACACAGAGAGGCGCCAGGGATGCTCCATGTGAGGAAAGACCTTGTGAGGACGCAGTGAGTAGACGGCCGTCTGCAAGCCAAGGAGAGAGGCCTCACAAGCAACAACCTTGATCTTGGACTTTCAGCCTCCAGAACTTTGAGAAAATAAATTGCCGCTGCTAGAGCCACTCAGCCTGTGGTACTTTGTTATGGAGGTCCTGGCAAAAGAACACACAGATGAACTCCCATATCACTGCAGAGCCCACCTTCCATCCCCCCAACCCCAGATCAGAGTTTCCAGCTCTTCACGAGGGGTCTCCCGACCCTTCCACCTCCTACTGGATGGAGCATGCTCATCTCCTCTTCCCTCTATTCCAAACTTCAGTGCAGGCACTCCACAATCCTGCAGCTGCAATGTGAGCCAGTTTAGCCCCTCTGGACTGTATGTGGGCAATATATACCAAAATCATTTTTAAATGCACCTAAGACCTTTTGGCCCAGCAATTTCATGTCTAAAAATTTTCCCTAAGTGAAGCCATCCTCACAGGGTTAACAATCATTCTGGACAGAAATATAGTTATAATTAAGCCTTAATCAGGCTGCACTTTGACTCACTTCCTTGAAACCAAAAGTTATGTAACACTAGATACTGACCAGTCATATCCCCGTTGTTGCTATACGTAGGATTTCTGACATAAGAATCAGCCAAATCAGGAGGATTGCTTGAAGCCAGGAGTTCGCGACCAGCCTGGGCAACAAAGCAAGATCCCAACTCTACAAAACAAAATTATTAAATTAAAAACAATTTTTTTAAAGAATTGCTTAAGCAGATCCTGAATTTCAGCAGAACAGATGATGACAACTAGTTTAAGACCTCCACGAAGGAACTGTTTTCTCAGCATGGTAATACAGCTTCTTCATCTCCCTGTCCCATGACTTCACCCTGCACTCTTCAGCCAATCACTTTGGTCCACTCCAAAATCTTTAAAATCTCTAGCTCCAAATTCTTTGGGGAGATGGATTTGAAGTTCCCTTCCATGTCCTCATTTGGTGGCCCTACGATTAAACCTCTTTCTCTGCTGCAACCAGGTTTCAGCTTACTGACTTGCTGTGCCTGTTGGGCAACAAATCTATTATGGTTACATAAGGAAATAATCAAAAGCATATATAATCGAGAAAAGAAACCAGAAGGATAATTTATTTGTTCATTACAATGGATACTTATTACTATGTGTCAGACATAATTCTAGGCACTCGTATTACAGTGAATAAAGTAGACAGAAGCCCCACCCACTGAGAGCCAGGCAGTAAATCAGCTAACCAAATGAATCATACATTAGGAAGAAATATTTTTTTTTTCACATGAAGGTTCTAAGGAGGAAATAAATATTATGGAGGAAAAAATAAAGCAGAAAGGGGGCATGAAGAGCAGGCGATATGGTTCCAGTTTTCAATAGAGCTGTCAAAATGGGCCTGAGAATGTGAAAACTGGCATCAGTTTTCAGGCAGTTAACAGCAAGGTGTCGACAGTTGTTACTGCTGGTTGGTGAAATTAAGGGTAATTATATTCTTTTATACTTTTCTGTACTTTCCAAATATAGTACAATTAGCATACTTGCTTTTACAATTTAAAAAAATCCCACAATAAATGTTACTTAAAAAAAAACTGACACCTTCAATTGGTCCCCATTTTCTACAGAATACAGTCCAACTCCTCCTCCATGGGCCTCTTCCCTTTCATCTAAACTTATCCTTCATTCCTTGACTGTCTTTTCCAGTCGGCCTGATACCCTGTGACCCAGATTTGCCAAATAGGGTTGTCAGATTTAGCAAATAAAAGTACAGGACACCCAGTTAAATGTGAACTTCAGATAAACAATGAATAATGCAATAGTTGAGACATACTAAAAAATTATTTGTTGTACATCTGAAATTCAAGTTTAACTGAGCATTGTATGCTTTTCCTAGCAATCTGACAAGTGATCTTCCTTCCCCTGTGCTGGAATAATCTCTTTTCCATCTTTCCAAATTTTTCCAGCTGATCAGAGGGTGGGGAGGAGGGATGGATGTGGGTGGGAATGAAAGATAAGCCTGCCTATCAACTCCTGTATTTAATATAAGATATTCCTGGGGGCCGGGCACGGTGGTTCATGCCTGTAATCCCAGCACTTTGGGAGGCCAAGGCGGGCAGATCACCTGAGGTCAGGGGTTCGAGACCAGCCTGGCCAGCATGGTGAAACCTTGTGTCTACTAAAAATACAAGAATTAGCTGGGCATGGTGGCGCATGCCTGTAGTTCCAGTTACTCGGGAAGCTGAGGCAGGAGAATCGCTTGAACATGGGAGGCAGAGGTTGCAGTGAGCCGAGATCATGCCACTGTACTCCAGCCTGGTAACAGAGTGAGACTCCTCTCAAAAAAAAAAAGAAGATATTCCTGGAGATTGGTTGGGTGGTAGAGGGTGGGGGCACAAGGGTGGGGTATTGTAAAAACGTTGTAAAAGGGCTCCTTTTTTGATCTTGAATTATGACTTTCCTATAGATAAAAATGTCACCTTTAATCAGAGAACAATGGCTCAGGTGTCAGGTATAGGCGAAAGTCCAAAGTTCTCTTCAGAAAAGAAACTCTGTGTTAGTTATACAGAACATCCATTCAAATCTTCCCCTATTTAATTTATGTAAAATATCCTTAGTCAATGTTTTTAACCCAAGAGTGTTTTTAAAAATTGGTTTTTAAAAAAAATTTTTTTTTTTTAAATATTGAACCATTTACGGGGTCTTTAAAAACAGACAGCTTTTGTTCCAAATGAAGATGCCTCTCCTTCCATTTGTCTGACTACCCTTTGCCCCCATGGTCCCCTACTCCATTCATTAGCTCCACAGAGACCTGACAGCACCTTAAAGTGGATCCCTGAGTCAGACTGGTCCTGCCTCAAGGTCAGCTCACATCTGAAGTCAAGCCTCTGCTGAGTCTGTGGAGTAGAGGCTGATACTCCCTTCTCTCCTGCAAGACAGCGGTGTGCTCTGGCCCAGCGTGGGCACAGAACTGCTGGGCCCAGCCTTCCAGAAACTCCTGGGCTGGCGTCCAGCTGCTCCAATGCACAAAGCCAGCTAACGCGGGCCAACCATGCCAGTGAGTCCACATTGCAGATGGATGGGAAGCAGTGGGATGCAGTACCCAGGGGCAGCAATCTAATCCCTCCCAAAGCCAAATTCTAGAAAAATTTTCCACTTAAGATTGTGAAAATAAAAGCTCTTACCCATGATCATGGTTTTTCATCTTGACATCCTCAGCACTTACCATGGTACCTGGCACAAAACAGCTAATTTTTCAGTTGCCATACTAAACTGAGCCATTTTATACAGGCGCTCTATATTCCAATGACAACAATCTTTAGGCAACATTGTTAAGTGACAAAACAGTGTTTAGAATGCAAAACCTTGCTTAATGAAAGCGAGAAATACCAATATATAGTTGTATTTAACTTCTACTTACATAAAGAAACATTGAAAGGATACACAGAAAGCTAACAAAAGTTTGTACCGGTGGGCCAGGGATGGGGGTAGTGGTAGATGGAATGAATGAAGGGCAAGATGGTCACAATCCTACTTAATGTGTACCTTTTAATATATTATTTTTTGAGCCAAGTGAATGTATAACCCTTTAAATTACATAGTTAAAATCATCTATTTTTGGTTATATAATTTTGTAGTAGCAAAAAACTGAACTGAAAAATAGGAAGCTATTCTCTCCATTTCTCTCTGTGGTCACATAACCTCTCAAGTTTCTCTCTAGGCTCACAGATTGACCAACACAGCCACCATACTTGAGTTACCATGACTTTATAACTCTAGTGCCCATCATTGTCTCAATCTAGATTTCCTTTTCCCCAAAAAAGTCTGCTATGTCACTTGCTATAATTTCTAGCTCTCTGCCAAATGTTTCATGCATGGCTTTTATCCTTTTGAAGATAGCATATACGTTGTTATACAGTCTATGCCCAATAACCCCAGAGTCTGGAAGCCCCGTGGGTCTGATTCTGTTGTTTGTTGTTGTTTTTTCTTTTCTTTTCTTTTCTTTTTGAGACAAGGTCTGGCTCTATAGCCCGGGCTGGAGTACAGTGGCGTGATCTCAGCTCATTGCAACCTCTGCCTCCCAGGCGCAAGCTGTCCACCCACTTTAGCCACCCGAGTTACTGGGACTACAGGTGTGCACCACCATGCCCAGCTAACTTTTGCATTTTTTGTAGAGACGGAGTTTCATCATGTTGCCCAGGCTGGTCTCGAACTCATGAGCTCAAGTAATCCCCCAGCCTCAGCCTCCCAAAGTGCTGGGATGACAGGCATGAGCCACCGCGCCCCGCCTGTTTCTGCTTTTCTTATGGCAATCTCACCTCTCTGGGGCTTGGTTATTTTTGCTTGTTTGCTAGATGCATTTGAGGCCTAAGATGCTGTTATCTTCTTCCCAGAATGATTGTTTTTGACACTAGCAGTTTAGAGTCACTTTGAACAAGTTCAGTGGTTACTTGAGATTTTCTGGGCTTGGGACACAATTTCTACTCCCTTTAAGCCTTTCAAGGCTGCCAAAAATGCAGCTTGGATTCTTAAACTCTCTTCAACAAATGCTCCCAGAACAGAAGCAACCCCAGTTGCAGGCTCACCTCCATGTTCCTTTTCTTTCCCAAATTTTGGCCCAGCAATTCCTCACTACCCTTTGAATATTTTAAGCAAGATACTTAAAAATATTTTACCTAGCATTTTTAGTTGTCTGCACTTGGAGGCTTGGTCTGAATTACTCAGTCCATTAATGGAAGCAGAAGCCCTTCTGATGGAGGCCTTAGTTTTTCAGTAGTTTGCTCTTCTCTGGGCCTTAGCTTTCAGAAGGATTCTCTTTTCTGTAGTAGTAAAGTCTGTATAAAATTTGCATGGACTTTTCTTGCATACACACATTGCTGCATCACCTCCAGTCAGGGCTAGAAGAGAGCCTTGCATTTTACACATCTAATATTTCAGAAGAACTGGAGTCAGAGCAGTCCTCTTCACTGGGCTCAGAAACAAAAAGCCTGTTTGTGCACATATTCAGGCTGGGACCTCTGACATGCAGACACCTCAGTGCTCCAGCTTTGAGAATTCTAGCTTCAGTGTGACAACGGCATAAGGAGTTGCCCTACGGCGTAATGGCCCCTGAGAGGTCTCAGTTTGCAGACCATGATGTGACAAGGAGATTGGAGCTGCAGTCAGCTCTAGAGGCCAAAAGAGGAGCCAAACAGAAAACAGAGGTGCCAAATGCTGCCTTAGAAATCTGTAAGGCAGCTAAGAGTTCTGCAGGCTCAACTAAACTTTTTTATTCCATTGGTTTGGGGTGTACTGTTCTTAGAGCTTTTGCCAACTGAATTGATCTGTGGTGACTTGAAGGATTGGGGGTCTGCACGGAAAAGGCTTGGAGGCCAGTTCTCTGAGGCTGCCTTTGTTGCAGGAAATAAAATGTAAATCTTTCCATAGCCACAGTACTAGCATTTGGAGACCACTCTCAGGGGTGGGGCTCTGGGCCTCTGTTTCCCTATCCGTAGAATGGAGACGGCTACTCTGTGAGAAGCCCCAGGTGCGCAGGACCCAAGTGAGGAGCCGGCGACTTGACGTCCGCGGGCTGAGGAGGGATCCGAAGGAGGCGGTGTGGAGACGCGAGAGGACTGCCTTGGGGTGGGAAGAGGACAGCCCCGCACTGGCTGCAGGCCCAGGTGCTGTGATGGGCTTCGTACGCAGAGAGGCCTAACAGCCTCTGCATCAGCGACCGGGCAAAGAGTGGGGCAGCTCGGACAGCAGTTGGGGAACGTTAGGTAGGTTGCGGCGCGGACCACGCGGTAAGCGCCCAGGAACGCCGGAAGCGCGCCCCCACGCCCAGGTGACTGGCGGCGTTTTAGAAACGCTGTATTTGAAAAGCAACCGATTGGGGTGAAGGTGGGGGGAGGGGGAATCCTGATTATACTGTCCCAATTTCAGTTGAGGTGGGCTTTTAAAAGAAATCCCAACTCACACATTCGATCAGGTTAGTTACAAGAAAGGCTGGGAGGAGGTGGGGCTGGAAACACCCGAGGACCCAGATGCAACGGTTTTCTGCAAACGACAGAGCGCAAGCCTTGCCCCCTGGAATTCTGGAGCCGCCGCAAAGATAGGAACTCAAAACGGCCTGAGCCCCGGAGCCACAGCCCCTCGGGACGGTTACGATCTTTCAGCAGAGCTTCCAAAGGAACTGACCGCTGGGCACTGGGCAGGGGCTCTGCTGCTCACCTGTTCCTCCTCTATCCACGGAGCCCTGACACATAGGACCAGCGCTACTAAGAGACTGGTTTTCCAGTTCAGCTCTCCTTAGGGTTTCTGTTGGAAACCGGCCCTATCTGGGGAGCCTGTCTGGGCCACTCCCACTGCCGGAGAACTCTCTTGGGGCGGGGAGATGGCCCAGGTTTGTGGGGCTTGAAAGCTTACACGGTGTTGGACCTTTTCAAGAAAAAGGATACAGCCGGGCGCAGTGGCTCACGCCTGTAATCCCAGTACTTTGGGTGGCCGAGATGGGTGGATCACGAGGTCAGGAGATCGAGACCGTCCTTGCCAACATGGTGAAACCCCGCCTCTACTAAAAATACAAAAAAATTAGCTGGGCAGTGGCGCGTGGCTGTAATCCTAGCTACTAGGGCGGCTGAGCCGGGAGAATCCTTTGAACCAGGGAGGCGGAGTTTGCAGTGAGGCAGTGAGCCAAGATCGTGCCGCTGTACTCAGGCCTGGGACAGAGCAAGACTCCGTCTCAAAAAAAAAAAAGAAAAAGAAAAAGAAAAAGGATACAAAATTTGACAAAATTAAGAATAAATGCAAATATGACTTAGAATGAGGAAAAGCAGTGACAGCAAATGATAAATGTTTAAAAACTGACATATCACAAACATCAAAAAATCCAAAAACAGTTCTGATAACTGCTTGAACCACCCCTATATTTTCCCCTTTATGTTTTTTGATTCCCTCTTCACTTGACAACACTTTTCTAATATATTTTCCTGGTTGAGAATGAATAATTTGGTATTTCGTCCGGCATAGTTAAGCAAAAAAAGTTTTTATTGAAAGTTTAGAAAAGTTAATACCTGTTTCACAATCGTTATTGTTAATAATATGCAAATTTTTAGTGCTATTAATTTTGGAGAAGCCTCTGTGAAGAGTTTCCTATGTAAGCCTGAGATTTCAGGGCATTTCAAGTTTTCTTGGGCAGTGACTAATCTTAAATACTCTTTTAAGTTGCTAAAAGTCATTGACCTGTTTTTTGTTAAGTCCTTGTTGTAAAGTTGTAGTATGAAATTGTTTGTCTATGACAAAACAATTTTTTAAAGTTTTAATGTGTTTATGCGGTTCATTCTTCATCAAGTGATTGTCAAACAATCTAGGCATCTATTCTATTTAAAATGTATCCCTTCCCTTCAATAAGTTGCTGGCTTTGGCTGGAACCAAACTGTTTTTTCTTCTTCCAATTCCCTTTTTGATGTCAGAATAACTTCTATTAATTTCATGTGCAAATATGTAAGAGATCATTTTATTTCATGATATATGTATAATTGTATATGTATAATTGTTAGGTATATTCCTAAAGAAGAGAACTTCCATTTTGACTAGACTTTGATGAGACTGAGTACTACGCTTATAATTTTTTACATCTAGGGGTTAAAAGGATTTATTGGCTTCACTGTCCACAGACTTCTGGTGCCTCATGTCACAGCATACATTCTTATTGTGACAGATCTCTGACCTTTCACTTCAGTCTCTGATGTCAGGTGAGTTATCTCAGTGGGTGGTGCTTCCTATAAGCCACTTCTACACTGAGATAGGTAGCAATAACTTGACTATATATGGAAATGCTTATGAACCACATGTCCTAGTAAGCTCAAACAATGTAATCCCAACTTAATTTCCCCTTAGCTAGATCCCCCAAATGCTACCCGATACAAGAGAAACTGTGACAGAGGGAAGTTGGCATGGAAGGAGACAGTAATCCTAACCGTGATTAAAATATGTTACTTCCGCAAATTTTTTTTTTTTTTTTTTTTTTTTGAGGCAGAGTCTCGCTCTGTTGCTCAGGCAGGAGTGCAGTGGTGAGATCTCCGCTCACTGCAAGCTCCGCCTCCCTGGTTCACACCATTCTCCTGTCTCAGTCTCCCAAGAAGGTGGGACTACAGGCGCCCGCCACCACGCCTGGCTAATGTTTTTTGTATTTTTAGTAGAGACGGGCTTTCGCCATGTTCACCAGGATGGTCTCGATCTCCTGACCTGGTGATCCGCTCGCCTCGGCCTCCCAAAGTGCTGGGATTACAGGCGTGAGCCACCGCGCTCGGCCTACTTTTGCAAAGTTTACAAAACACTTAGCATGACCATATTGAACACATTGCTTGGAATTCCAGGGTCTGGAATTCCAGGGTCTTGGAAAGGGCCAGTGCAAGGGATGGACTTAATGGCAGAGCTTCCTCTGCACACTTCACGACTGCAACAGGATTATCCCTGAAGTCTCTCCACTGGGGTCCCACTTCAGGCTGAGTCTTACTGTCTGTCTCACCAAACATCACTCTCTGCATTTGCTTACCCCTTTTTGATTCTTCCCTGTGGCTCAGTTTGGAGTTGGAAGCTCATAAATTCCCAAAATGCTTCGTTATACTCCATCACTATTAAAATAAAATTATATCCGTTGGTATTTTACCATAAGCCAACCCCTCATACGCATTCCGCCGAGATAGAGTTCGTTGCTGGCCTCGCCGTCACAAAATGTCACGCGGGTCCGTGGGTTGTTGGCCTTATAAGCGGGCGGCTGTTTGCTTGGGACTTGAGTAAGTTCGCCCAACGGCCGGACGTGGCCGCGGTATTATTAGCAATGCTGGCCTGCGGGTTGGCACTCCGGAAGGTATGGGGTGAGGGTCATGCTGTATTGGAGGTTGTTTCCTCCACGCCAGTGGGTGGAATTCAGAGGTTTCAACCAATAACTTGTTGCTTTCATCAGCGGCTTAAAGGGAGGCTCTGCTGGAGTCCCAGCTCACCTCCTAGATCTCAGATCTTGGACCCTGCTCATCTGGCCTGTTTTTCTGAGAACTGCATCATCAAACATAGAGCATAGCACCTTCCCTGTGATTTCTCTAAATTTCCTTTCACTCAAGTCACTTTTAGTAAGCTGACAGCTTGGATTGACTGCTTGTTTCCTGGAAGTCTAGGGATAAAAGGTATTGAGTGCTGGGTTACAGGACAGGTTTCATCAGAGGACACAATCTCAGAGCAGACAACTTAAGGTCCAATATTAGTCATTTCCTTTCTTAAACATTCCTTTGCTATTTCTGCCCAAGACATTTCTCACTGGTAAACTTTCCTCCTTGGTCGCCTGCCTTCTGCAGCCCCGCAGGCTCTGTCTCTCTCCTGGGCCACCCCTCTTCCTCTTACACAGTTTTATGTTCCCCTTCCCTTCTCTCTCCTTCCATCTCCAATCTACATATTTCATGACTAGCTTTTCACAGTCAGATGTTTCTTGCCCTGAGGAATTACGCTACCAGTTTTTAGTCCACCATTTAAAAAAAGAAATATCCCAGTGCCCTGGAGTCTTGGCAACAATGCTCCAACTTCCGGAGGTGAAGAGAAGCGGTGTCCTGTCTTGAAAGACAGCGCCACCTACTGCCCACCAAGAGACAGCTGCCGAAAACAACTGAATGACCCTGTCCATTGCCGGTTCTGGGGAGGGTGGCAGATAATCCAGGCAAGAATAATTAGAAGGTACATTGAACTTGAGGTAGTGATGGAACATTTAAGAATACACAGAAGTTTAAACTCAATAGGGATATCAATACTAGGATGGCATCGGGCCTCAGGGAGGTTACAGGATACGCATAGTGCTAACAACTGTGCATCGGTACAAGGGGAATCTGAATCCAGCCACTCTGCCTGTGAAGTCCACGTAGCTCCACCTCGCTGCACTAGATCTCCTTTTATGGATGATCAAATAAGTGAGAGGGAGCCCAGGAGCCAGTGGAGAGGAGAATTTTAAGGAGGGGACTGCCGATGATCTAACGTTTGAGTCATCAGTTTGGATGTGAACTGAGAAAATATCGCTGGGATTTGAGTTTAGGACTTAGTTGGAGACCCTTAGAGAGTGGTTTAAGGTGCCCAGCCGTGGGCTAGGTACAGGAGAGTATGGAAAGACAGAAAGACATAGTCCTATCCCTCATGGAGCTAAATATGAGCCAAAGCCAGGGAAGTTGGCAAAAATCAAATGGTAATAAATGAGACAGTGATTTAGGAAAGAGAGATCCATGTAGAACCTGCAGGCCCCTCTGACACCTTTGTGCAAATTAGGATGGATCCGTTCACTTCCTTGGGGCCATTGCTGCTCTGAGCCAGAGCCCACAGCTTGGCAAGCAACCTGTGGGTTAGGTCTCAGCCCCCATTAATCAGAATGAAGACTGACTTGTTACGAAAGTTTCATTCAGGAAACTGGGACTTGAGCTGGGCTTCCACTGATGTGAAGGGTTTGGAGCAGCTGTGAGAAAGAGGTAGGAGGTAGGTCTTTTCTGCTGGGAAATGTCAAAACAGAGGCAATTAAGAGTCATAAAGGAGAGGGAGAAGACAAAAATCACCTGACTCTTGGCTCCGGTATTTTTAAAGCAGGAGAAATTCGATAAGATCACTCCTTTAAAACAGTTACTGAGCACCTAATATATTCAAGGAGCTATGCTGAATAGGCTGACTCAGGGAAATAAGGACACTGACACTTGCGCATTAGTTTGTAGTTTATGAAGCACATCCATTTCCGGCTATGACATTTCGTCCACTTTCCTGTAAAGGAGGCGGAAGTTGTGGCTGTCCCTGAACATGAAGCTACAAATCTCCACAATTAGGACCATAATCCAGATTCTTTGTCTAGTCCAGAATTCCTTTCATTCTCACCATCCTCTTCTTAAACATTTTTAAATGTAGGTAATTGTTTAGATAGATGGCACACTTACTGGCTCAAAATTTTTAAAACACAGGGAAAAGTCTCCCTCTTGCCCCGGGTTTCCAGACATCTAGTTTCTCTCTCCAGAAACAACCTTTACTAGTTTATTGATGTATTCTTCCAGAGATGTTCTTTGCATAAAAAGCAAATAAGAATGTATTTATTCTTCCCCAATCTGTGCAAATAATGGCATATTGTACACACTGTTCTGTACCTTATTTTAAATTTATTTTTGTTTTTTAAAATCAGTAATCTATGTGTCCAAAGCATAAACCAGGCATGGGCATAGACCAGAAGCCAAGCTGGGATAAACAAGGGGTTGTGGCTGACATGAGATGGGCACCATCAAGCTTTTTTTTTTTTTTTTTTTTTTAGACAGAGTCTGGCTCTGTCGCCCAGGCTGGAGTTCAGTGGCATGATCTCTGCTCACTGCAAGCTCCGCCTCCCGGGTTCATGCCATTCTCCTGCTTTAGCCTCCTGAGTAGCTGGGACTACAGGCGCCCGCCACCACACCCAGCTAATTTCTGTATTTTTCGTGCAGACGGGGTTTCACCGTGTTAGCCAGGATGGTCTCAATCTCCTGACCTCATGATCCACCCGCCTCGGCCTCCCAAAGTATTGGGATTACAGGCGTGAGCCACCATGCCTGGCCAAGCTTTTTTTTTTTTAATGTATCAATTTATGTTGGAGATTATTCCAATAGCAAAAGTTCCCTTCCGCACCCCACCCCCTACTAATGGCTGCACAGTGTTCTATTGTATGAATGTAGCCAGTTTATTTAACTTAACTTCCATTGATGAACATTTGGTTTGTTTCTAAAATTTGAAGCAAATGTTTCTAAAACATTGATGCAATGTGTATATGCATATATCATTTCACATATGCATGAGTATATATGTAAAATTTCTAACATCAGAATTGCTGGCTCAAAGAGAATGTACACTTGTAATCTTGGAGGAAATTCTCAAATCCCTACTCCTCTAAAGGAGGAGTACTAATTGGCATTCCCATCAGCAGTATATGGGAGTGCCTATTTCCTCACACACTTACCAACACTGTGTTACCAAACGTTTGGATTTCTGTCAATCTGATAGGGAAAAATAGTATGCCAGTGTTATTTTAATTTGTATTTTCTCCATGAGAGTGAGACTGAGTATCTTTTAATATACTTTAGAGACATTTGGTATTTTTTTTTCTATGAAATGTCTGCTGAGATACCTCTGCCCAATTTTCTTATTGGTGGTTGATAAATTCTTATTTGTAAGAGCTCTATGTAAAAGGTAATTAGCCCTCTGATTTTGATGGTAGTTATAAATATTTTTCTTCTTTCATTTGTATTTGGTCATTTGTCTCTTGACATTGCACTTAAGGTTTTTTTCCCCCGTGCAAGTCTTTTTTAATGTGGCTGAATTTATCTTTCTTTCCTTTTATGGTTTCTACATTTGAAACATTCTCAAGCTACTACTGCTAGTTAAACACAGTGGATTTCTGCGTTCAAGTTGCTCAATAAGCCAGTAGGAAAATCAAGAAAAGTACCTAAGTAACTAGTAGAAGTTACTATATGATCAATACTGTAAGTTGGTACAAAGTGCTATTTCTTCATCTGTCTATCCATACATCTAATTATCAATCTATCTGTCCATCTGTCCACTAACCTATCCATTTATCAAACTTTTACTGAATTCTTTCTAAGAACAAGAAAAGGTAGATATAGAGAGATGACATTTTATGGTAATGAAGCCCATGGGCTGGGATGAGAGACACCCAGATCTGAATCCTAGCTCTGTGTTTACACCACTGTGGCCTTGGGCAGGTTACTTAATCTGTCCATATTTTTGTTTCTTGTATTATTTCATGAGATATGACAGGAACGTAGATTGTGGAGGGGTCAAGGATTGAAGGTTAAAAAACAGATGTTGCCGGAAATGGCTTAGGAAGATAACTATAAGTGAGTACAATGCCTAGATTTGTCATTTCAGGTGATGAAATCTGAATCCTGACAAGGTCAAGAGAGTGGCACTAGGGTGGGTGGCAAAAGCAAAGGTCACTGGATGTGAGTAGGACAACGAACTGAAAGGCCTTGGTGTTAAATGATCATGTACATAGTCTTTGAAATCACCAGGATCATGGTGATTTCACAGCCAGATGAAGGGCAAAGTCTGGGAGGATCCTGAGCACAGGAGCTTCTGTCCTGGGTGGAGTGTGGGATGTGCCACCCTCCCAGCGTGTGGATGCGCTCACCAACCTGGAATCTCTCCAAACCTCTTTGTTTAGGGTCTTACAGAGGTTCTATTATGTAGATATGATTGATCAAATCACTGGCTGTTGGTGATTAACTCAGCCCCTGGGCTCCTCTCCCCTCCCCACAGGTCAGAGGTGAGACTGAAAGTTCCAACCAGCCAGGTGTGGTGGCTCACGCCTGTAATCCCAGCATTTTGGGAGGGCGAGGCAGGCAGATCACCTGAGGTCAGGAGTTCGAGACCAGCCTGGCCAACATGGTGAAACTCCGTCTCTACTAAAAATATAAAATATTAGTTGGGCATAGTGGTATGCACCTGTAATCCCAGCTACTCAGGAGGCTGAGGCAGGAGAATTGCTTGAACCTGGAAGGCAGAGGTTTCGGTGAGCTGAGATAGTGCCATTGCACTCTAGCTTGGGCAACAAGAGTGAAACTCTGTCTCAAAAAAAAAAAAGAAAGAAAGTTCCCACCCTCTAATCACATGGTTCTTCTGCCAACCAGCTCCCATTCTTCCTCCAAGAGTCCTCATTAGCATAAACTCTGGTATGGTTGAAAAGGACTTATTATGAATAATAAAAGATACATTCATTGGAACATAACTGTGTGGTAAGTTGAGGTGCATCTAATTCTAATGGAATTAGGATGATTCAACTTAAAATTTTTGACTTTACAATGGGTTTACTGGGGTATTGAATACACTTTCACCTTGCAATATTTCTGACTTCAGTGAATTCATTGGGACGTAACCCCATCATAAGTTAAGGGTCACCTGTTCAATGGTTTTAGGAGCTCTGTGCCAAGACTAATTTTATATATATATACACACACACACACACATATATATAAAATCACACAACCCACAGCAAACAGTGGCAAAGTGGGATTGAGGGAGGAGGCTCTGAAATGAGGTTTTCCACAAGCATCTTGAACCCTTAAAAGTTTCAAGTGACAGCCCTTGTTAGTGGCACCCCTTGGGGACTCCCTCAAACTCAATGCCAAGACTAGCCTGACTGGAGGGAACTTAGACAATGGGGTGGGCAGTTGATGTTCCAGCATCTTGAGTGGGTGCCATTGTTCTGTGACACCTGGATCCTGGGGTTCCATAAGCTGGGGTTCTAGGATGTCCATTCTTAGTTGAGTCTCAGTTCCTGTTACATCGACGTCAAAGGCCCAAGACCTTCCTCCTCCCTGTAAGCAAACAAGCCACGCCCTGCACCAAAGTCCATCTCACCTTCCAGCTACCCTAGGTAATTTTCCTGGTAATTCAGTGTTTCTAGGAAAGCGTGTCTTTCCACCCCCCGCCCTGAGATTTACTGACATGTGAACACGTATGACTGGCACGATTTAAGAACCACTCACCTGCTGGCCATCTCTCCAGGTCTGCAGCCAGAGAAAATGATCTGAAATTGTAGCAGGAGAAATTGAGGTAGGATACTAAGAAAGCTTTTCAGGAGTGGGGCTAGGCAAGAGGTGCAGCATGAGGGAATGAGAGTGAATCCCCAGTATCTAAGGGAAGTGGCAAGTGGTGGGGGACTTCCTTCTTTGGGTCATCTTTGGTGGTGATTTGACAGGAAGGAACAAAGTGGCTTCAAACATATAAGTTTCTGGTCTGTTCTGTGTCCTGTTTTCTTTCTCATTCTTTCAGTGTGGAATCTATATGACCCTGGGAGGGATGCTGGTTGGGAGAATGACCAGCTGATGGAGATGCTGCTGTAATGATTGGTGTTAATAATGGGCAGCAGTGAGCCACCTGGTGTGACAGTGTAGGAGAAAACAGTCCAAACTCCCGCCGAACTCTCTCTACTGATGGCAAATCAGCGGAGACTCACATTGTAAACTTATCGTGGTCTGGCTTTTGGCTATGATAGTGACACCTTGCCCTTTTAATTTGGGCCCGTAAAAATATTCATTGAAAGCTCTCAAGAGGAAAACAGAATTGGTTATTGAATCACTTGCTTCCTCTAGGTGTATGAAAAATAATTTCAAGTTTAATAAATACAAGGAAACCGCAGGGTCCATGTCAAAGCTGATGAGCTATTTCTGAAACTCGTGCAGAATTGTGGTTTGTGTGGTCTATGTCACGGCACCCTTGATGGAGAGCGGGCAATTGCCTGAACTTGGAGGCTGTGTCCTGTCCTCCAGGCTGCTACAGGGCTGCCTCCTTCCGGCTGGGCCTTCTTATCTGGGACTGTTGAGGGCGACAGGCCTTCCGAAGACCAGTGAAGAAGGAGGCCCTGTAGACAAGAGGCTGACAGGGTAGGAATAAGGCCATGATACCTTTGCATAAGGACAACCAGGAGGAGGGTGTCTGCCCCATCTGCCAGGAGAGCCTGAAGGAGGCCGTGAGCACCAACTGCGGACATCTCTTCTGTCGAGTGTGCCTGACACAGCACGTGGAGAAGGCCTCAGCCTCCGGGGTCTTCTGCTGCCCCCTCTGCCGGAAGCCCTGTTCTGAGGAGGTGCTGGGGACAGGCTATATCTGCCCCAACCACCAGAAGAGGGTGTGCAGATTCTGTGAGGAGAGCAGACTTCTTCTATGTGTGGAATGCCTGGTGTCCCCTGAACACGTGTCTCATCATGAACTGACCATAGAAAATGCCCTCAGCCACTACAAGGTAAGCCTGGGTCACTGCAGCCAGGCCCTGCCCCCACCTCCCTGAAGTACTGCATCCTACATGTTCATCATGCCTGGCACCTCAGAGTAGCTCAACAATGGACACCTCTCTTTGTTTCTTCTGCTTCATCCTGTTTTGGACCCTTGTCTTTGCTTCTGTGTATATTTTGAGGCTGATGTTTCAGTGCGTTAACGTGAGTCTGTCTAAAAGAGGATACTGTCACTGTGATGTCAGAGTCTCAGTCTGCTCATCTGTAGAATGGAGTAATTGCACTAACTAATGCAAAACCCTTTCAGGACTAAGACTGTGTGAATTCCTGGTTGATAGTACTAGAAACTTGGCTAGAAATGTAATCAGGTTTTATATAAACTAGTAATTATCCTGCAAATACATTAAAACTTGAAAGTTAGTACATAATTTTTTTCTCTCTTTCTCTTCCTTCTGCATTTGTCTTTCTTCCCTTTTCCTTTCTTTGCTATGGCAATTATTTTATCTTATTCTGTTAAATTTTCTATCATAAAAGTTACCTGCTGTAGGTAATACATTCAGAAAGCACTGAAAGGTATAAAGTCAAGACTAAAAACTTGTCTTCCTTTCTCCCTCCGTTCATAGTCCTCAGAGGTATATTGTTCGATTTTTGTACATCCTTCCAAAAAATGTGTTTGTGAATGCACTCTTACACACACACGCGCGCGCGCGCGCGCTCTCTCTCTTTCAAAGGATTCTCTCTGTATTTTTTTTCTGTAACCCATTTTTATTATCTAAAAGTATGGCTTGAACATTTTCTCATCAGCATGTATAAATCTTCTGAATTATTTTCAACAACTGTGTGGTATTGAATTCTATGAATGTACCATAAATTGGTAGACATTGGATTATTTTCAAGCTATTGTTTTGTTTTAGGATTACACAGAATGTTCTAATGAATATCCTTCAACAGATATATAGGAGGACCTAGAATATCCAAGATATATTTTGGTGAAAGCATAAGGTAGAAATCTAACTTTAGTTTTTCCAAGTTATAATCAATTTGTCCGATCACCATTTATTGAATGATTCATATAGTTTCCCCATTGATTTGAATGCCAATGTCATAATATACCATATATGCATATTTTCTTGCATATTTCCTTGATTCTCTGTTCTGTTCTATTCTGTTTATGCTTGCCTATAAGCCAAGGTATTTTAGAGATTTTATCTTTACCATATATTTCAATGTCAGGTATTTTGATAGAATCCTCACAATACTCTTATTTTTCAGAATTTGTGCAGATGTTTGTATATCTTTATTTTGTCAATTAGCTTTAGAATTATTTTTATCAACCTTTCCCCTGACCCCAATCCAGTTAGTATTTGACTGGACAACTGACAATATTTTCACATGGCATCCTTCTATCCAATAGTGAAGGCTGAATTTCCAAAGCTGATGTAGCTTTGAAATACTTGACTTTCGGAGAACATGTTATGATGCAGAATGAGAAAGTGGGGAATCCAGATGTAAAGTAACTATGGAAAGGTAGAGAAATAATTCAAAAAGCCGGAGGCAAAGTTCTACTTGGTTGTAATATCATTCCCTCTAGGTGCAGTGTCCACAGGAGAGTGGGGAGGGATTTCTCACCTGCCGATGAAGCAGCATAAGATGGAGAAATTTATTTCCTCAATAAGTGATTTATTCAGTTCTGTACTTTGTGTTAGATGTCATGCTAGGCATTGTAGGAAGTAAAAAGATGATTCACAATTCTTGCTTCAAATCTGTCTTTAAATAATGACAAGAAACCTAAAACAAATAAATAACAATGACACTTGTTCATTAAGTAAAAACTTAATAAGTTCCTGCTGTGTGTGAGAAACTGCAGTATATGTTAGAAATCAATGAAGACAGATGCCATTCCTTCTGCCAGGAGTTTGCAGTTTAGTAAGGGAGACACAAACAAGTAATCAAAGAACTGTAAACTTTTTTTTTTTTTTTTTGAGACAGAATCTCACTCTGTCACCCAGGTTGGAGTGCAGTGGCGTGATCTTGGCTCACTGCAACCTCCACCTTCCGGGTTCAAGCAATTCTCCGCCTCAGCCTCCTGAGTAACTGGGATTACAGGCACCCGCCACCATGCCCAACTAATTTTTGTATTTGTAGAAATGGGGTTTCCCCATCTTGGCCGGGGTGGTCTTGAACTACTGACCTTGTCATCCATCTGCCTCAGCCTCCCAAAAGAACTGTAACTTTTTATTAGTTAGGAAGAAAATAAACAAGGGTCTGGGATGAACAGTAATTGGTGGCCCATGTCCATTTGGTCAGTGAGGGCCTCATAGAGGAAGTGACCTTGAAGCTAAGGGCTGGCAGAAGAGAAATCAACCTGTGCAAAGACAGGGGGTAGGGAGTGCATGCAGATGCCCACACCTGATAAGTCTTGTTATATGTGAAGAATTTATCATTAGAGTTTGAATCAACAGGACTTACTGATAGATTAGAAGTGGTTCTTTGTAAGAAAAAAACAACCCCATCAAAAAGTGGGTGAAGGATATGAACAGATACTTCTCAAAAGAAGACATTTATGTGGCCAACAAACATATGAAAAAAAGCTCATCACCACTGGTCATTACAGAAATGTACATCAAAACCATAATGAGATACAATTTCATGCCAGTTAGAATGGCGATCATTAAAAAGTCAGGAAACAAATTCTGGGGACGAAGTGGAGAAATAGGAATGCTTTTACACTGTTGGTGGGAGTGTAAATTAGTTCAACCATTGTGGAAGACAGCGTGACGATTCTTCAAGGACCTAGAACCAGAAATACCATTTGACCCAGCAATCCCATTACTGGGTATATACCCAAAGGATTATAAAATATTCTACTATAAAAACACATGCACACGTATGTTTATTGCGGCACAGTTCACAATAGCAAAGACTTGGAACCAACCCAAATGCCCATCAACGATAGACTGGATAATGAAAATATGGCACATATACACCATGGAATACTATGCAGCCATAAAAACAGATGAGTTCATGTCCTTTGCAGGGACATGGATGAAGCTGGAAACCATCATTCTCAGTAAACTAACACAAGAACAGAAAACCAAACCCCACATGTTCTCACCCGTATGTGGGAGCTGAACAATGAGAACACATGGACACAGGGAGGGGAACATCACACACCAGGGCCTGTCAGGCTGTCAGGGCATGGGGGGTAGGGGAAGGATAGCATACACACACACACACACACACACACACGCACATATATATATGGGTTGAAGGAAAGAGGAAGGTCAAAAATGACTTCATGAGTTTCTGGCTTGAGAAACTGAATGGATGATGTAAAAGATAAGAACTTGGTAGAACAGGTTTGAATGCAACACCAAGAGTTTCATTCAAGACAAGTTGAGTCCAAGTTGAGATACATCAAAATAGGATCTTACATATGCAGCTGGATCACAAATTTAGATCTCCAGAGTCATATTCCTAGAACCTAGAACAAAGATCCATCAGGACAAAGACAATATTTAAATCCAAGGAAAGTGCACACGGTGGCTCACACCTGTAATCCCAGCACTTTGGGAAGCCAAAGTGGGAGGATTGCTTGAGCCCAGGAGTTCAAGACCAGCACACTTAGGCAACACAGTGAGACACTATCTCTAGAACAACAACAAAGTGAAATTAACAGGATTTAAAAAAAAAGAATGTGACAATTTGGGGCTGGGTGCAGTGGCTCACGCCTGTAGTCCCAGCTGCTTGGAAAGTTGAGGTGGGAGGATTGTTTGAGCCGAACAGAGTGAGGCTGCAGTGAGCTGTGATTGTACCACTGCACTGCAGCCAGGACGACAGAGCAAGACCCTGTCTCAAGCAAAGAAACAAACAACCAAGGAAATTGATGTAATAGCCTCAAAAGAGGCTAGATAGAAAAGAAGTTTTGGGGCAAGTTTCTGGGAAAGGCTGTCATTTAGATGTAGGCAGAGGAGGACCCAGCAAAGGAGACAGGATGAGTTGTCAGAAAGGCAGGAGAAAAACAAGGGGAATGGTGTCCCAGTTGCTAAGAGAGAAGGGTATTTTAAGAGATGACACTAGATTGCATTGAACGATGGTAACACTTCAGTAAGATGGTGGCAGAGGCATGAGAGCTGGGTTGTGAGGAGGCACACTTCTTCCATAGTAATAACAGCAAACAAGAGAAGGTGTCTGCAAGCATACGTAGTTTTGCAGTTTTGGAAGTGCAGGTTTTGTTCTGGTTTTTATTTTCTCAATAATATGTGAGGAAGGAACATCAGCAGTATGGGTGGGATCAGGATGGATGCGAAAGGTTTGAAAAGAAAGAAGATGATATGATGCAGTGTGGGATAGCGCTTACAAGAGAAACTATGTAGGGTTGGCAGACAGTATGTGGCACCAATTTGAGGTCTGAAATGTTTAACATGTTTCAGGAGGCTGCTTGAGGACAGACAGCAAACAAGAAGGTGAGGGCACATTTTACCATGGATAAGGAGTTGTCTGAAAGCAATACAGAGAGAGAGGGTAAGGGAGTTGAGTGTATTTCTGAAGAAGTGATTATAATGGTGGACCGTATGTGTACTCATTGATATTGATAGCATACTTTTAAAATTAAGGAGGATTTTTTTACTGATTTTTTTCACCATATCTCTATTTATTTGAATTAAACTTTGTAGATTAAGTATTGTAAATGATGTTCTTTTAAAAGAATCATATAATCCCTGACTGTCTCTAGAAAGACTGAAACATTTATGAAACCTACAAATTCTTATTTGTGTACCTGTTTCCTCACTGACCAACCAATGCCAGTGTCAATCACTTTAATGTATTTTGCTGGTTTAGTAAGTGTGTGACAGTGATGTACGTTGTTTGACTTTGCTTGATTATGACTGCTAGTAGTGGTGAGGCTTTTATCCATGAAGACTCGCAGCCTGCATTTTCCCCTAGAATCAGGGCATACATTCTACATGACTGCATCAAAGTAGTTTATCTTTTGGATCATGAGCTCCATTAATTGTGTTTAACCTACATTTTTTATTCTGTTATTTCTTCTTAATTATATTTTTGGGCAAAATTTTAGAAATTTGTATTCAAATTGGCTCTATTCTTTTTCATAATATAATCTCCATGTCTTAAATACACAGAAATTTGTTTGATAAGAGTGTGCTGCTCTGTTTTATTTTTAAAGATTTATTAATTCCTGGCTTACTTGGAATTTCATGTAGTATGTTGTATGAAGAATGACTTCAGGTTAATTTTTCTTTATTCTGGTATCCAGTCGTTCCCAAAATATTTATATGATAGTGAATCTTTTCCACATTTATGTGTTGTTTCTCGCTTGACATCAATTATGTTCTTCTGATGGGCTGCTTTTTTTACTCTAGTCCATTGATTATTCTTCCTGTTATTATTATGGTTTTGATACATGTTACTTTATGGTTTACTTTTAAATCTAACAGCATTTTTGCCATTTAATAATTTTTATTATCTGATATTTTTGCTGTCATTTAAGATGAGTGCTTTTTTACAATGTTTCTAAATTTTATAGAGCATTCCATAAGATTTTAATGATTATTGCATTAAATTTGTTGATTACTTTAAGAATCATGACTTTTGGGGGTTTAGTTAGTCTTCTCAACTAGTACCCAGATATATCACTAACAGTTTTCCACTGTGTATCTGAATCAGATATTAAATTGTCTTTACTTAAACCTCATGTGCCCTGACTCTATTGAGGATAGCTATGTATTTTGTAACGTTATTTTTTTTTGACAATTTTTACTTGTAGATTCAAATGAGATTCTTTGCTGAGCTCATGTATTTACTCATACATTTTTTTTAAAATTTTCTGACATTTTCTAGATCATAATCATGTGAGTGATGTTATTTTTAATCCATATTTTTGGACACAGTTCTGTAAGGAGCACGCATTTTGAAAGCTGTTAATTTTTCTTTTTTTTCTTTCTTTTTTTTTTTTTTTTAAGTGTCTGGGATAGGTACTTCTTGTCTGTTAACCACTTTTCTTTTGTACCAACGTTGTGTTAGCAAGTTGTTTTAGAACAAATTTAATGCTCTTTTTTGTCAGATTTTAAAAATTTAATATGATTTAATCTGAAAGTCTGACATAATTTTAAAATACTCATTTAGACAAAACATGTCTTTGACTATTTTCTAGGTTTCAACTTGTCTTTTTTTCTCAAAGGAATATTTTGGTAGGTGAAAGTGTACAGAATTTGGCGTTTCAATTCTAATTAGTGTCTTATTTATATGATATGCACCCATTAAATATTTTAATGCAAAAATTGGTGAAAAAGTATTTTTTAGAAACAGAGGACTTTACCTTACTCATTTCGAATATTATAAACAATATGTCTGTATTATCTTCAGTTGTTCTATGCCTTTATCTTTATTGCTGTTATCTTTGCCATTTACACAGTGTCTGTAGTCGGGTTTATTAAATTTTAAACTGCCAGATGATAGGACTGTGGCTTTTTGAACTGGACCTTGATAGGCCTGACTTTGGCAGGCAGAAAAAGAAAGCATTCCTGACAGAGGGAAGTAAAAGATAGGCCATGAGGAGGTGTGGCTGCACGGGTGTGTTCAGGAAGCAGAAAGCAATGTTGTGGGCTGGCGAAGAGAGTTGAGAGCAAGCAGAGAGAGAATCCCGGACAATATCAACTGGGGCTGGGTCCTGGGGCTGGGTGCTGGGTCCTTGGATGCTGGGTGAAGGAGTTTGGGCTTATCTTTGTTACTGAGAAGCCATTTTGAAGGAGGAGTAACATCAACAAAGGGGAAATATAACAGATTTCAAGCTGAATGGCAGGCAGAATGGCAGTCCCAGTGTCAGAAACACTAAGGTCAAGAGGAGTGGACTGCAGAAGAGGGTGGGGAACTGGGCAGCATGTTTGAATCTAGCATATTGATTTTGAGCTGCCAACAGGGCAGTAGGCAGTACTTAGCTCTCACTTGGAAGCATGAGATGGACTGCTAGGAAGAAATATTTGGTTTTGGAATTCTGAGATCTGAAGCCTTCAGAAAGGAAAGCTAAGGACGTAATTTGAGATAGAAAAGGGTTGAAGAGCCAACTTCAAGGCTCCTTTTTACAGGAAAAATGAAGAGGCAAAGAAGCAGTGGCAAAAGGCACAGATCTAGGAAGGATGGGGTGGAGAGGAGGTGCAGAAAGGCACCTGTGGATTTCATGGCTGGAAATCGCAGGTGACCCTGGAGAGAGATGCTTCAAAGGAGTGATGAGAAACAAGGCGGCTGGCTGAGGAATGACGACAGTGAGGAGGTGAAGATAGCAACACCAAACAACTTGACTGTGAGGGCAGAAAGTGAGTAGATGCAAGGGGTGGAGGCTATTCGTACTTTTCAGGACCTGAACTCTTGTGCTCACACAAACAATTCCACACCAACCCAGCCTGTCACCTTCTTCAGCGAGACTCATGAGCGACATCCATGGTTCCCATTTATTACCTCCCACTCCTATGACTTTTTTATTTCCTCTCTGCTGGGAAATGCCTTCAGGTAACACCCAGTGACATGACACATTTTTAGTATCTTCGTGGTGACATCACTGTCTTCTCTGCTTACTGCAGCTTTCTGTTTGCCAAATGCCCTTGCTGACCCCTCACACACACAGTCCTTTGACCTTGATTTCACCAGCAAAGTCTCAGGCCCGAAAGAAGTTTCAGTTGTCTTCACCATCCCCTGACTTCTACCTGTACATCTCCAAAGTGTCCTCAAAAAAGATTTTTTTAAAAAATCTGAAGTGGGAAATATTTAGTGAAACACACACTTTTCAGCTAATAGTACATCTGTGCTTCATTCACAAATCTCTCTCGTTTTGTTTTCCATTTTATCATCCACCCTCCAACCGCCCCCCTGAACCATGGGCAGCCATTTAAAGCATTTCATTTGTTGCTTCTCTTAGGTCATCAAAGGCCACAGAAGCCAAGGCTTTTAGAGCCTCAAATCATTCATTATCTCCATAGCTTCAAGGACACAGTGACCCATCCAGATACTGATTTAAGATTAGAGAGCACTGCCACCACCTAGGCCATGGAGTTGCACCTAGTAAGGGGAGCTCTATCCCATCCCTCCCACATCCTAGTAGGGACCAGGGCAGTGGTAGCAGAGGCTTCACATCTCCTCTTTAAAACCCAGAGATTCTCTCCCAGACTGGCTTCACTTGTTAATGTAAAATAGTAGAGTGCTAGAAGACCGTCATATAACTTTCATATATTGAAGCACCTAAGTCAAATACAGAGTATTCTATTGCTATATGTTATTTTCTGCTTAGCTCTAAGGCTATAAAAATTACCCTTCCTAATTCTTTCCACCATCCATTTACCCAAATAAATAATGCTTCTCAGTTCCTACTCCCAGCCACTTGTTAACAAAACATTTCTTTGTAGGCAGAATTTTACATTACTTTCATCCTGAGATCAGGACCCCTACTGTGTTCCACTGACTCCTCCCAGTGCCCCCCTCACTCCCAGTCTGACAAGCGGGTGTGTCTGTCTCTTTAGGAACGACTCAACCGCCGGAGCAGGAAGCTCAGAAAGGACATTGCAGAACTTCAGCGACTCAAGGCTCAGGAGGAAAAGAAACTGCAGGCTCTGCAGGTGGGTCTTTCAGGTTCCCGGGAAGAACTCCCTGGAGTGTTCTCAGGGGCCCTTACTTAACTGTTCTGGACATCTGTCTGTCCCTGGAAAAGCCTGGTGTGGGCAGATAGTCGTGGAGGCTGAAAACCTGGGTTTTGGCCTTGGTGTCAAAGTTTGCTGGCTGAGTGACCTACGCAAGTTAAGCCCTCTGATCTTTATGCGACTTATATGTTAAATGAGAACCAGTCCTACTCTGCCTGGCTCACAGTAAGGATCAACGGAGACCAGTGTCTCGTCAATTGAAAATTACTACACAAGCAATAGGCCTCCGTTTCTGTCTCTGACAGTCTCCCTTTCTATTCCTCTTGGTCACGTGGCATCTGTAGATATTCAGAGAGTGAGGTGGAAAGGGGAAGTGTCCCTGCCTTTATGAGAATCACAGCTGCTTCTGCAATACCTGTGACACACAGAGGCAACATCATGAGGGGAAGAGGATTGAGGAATCCCCTTTCCTGCTCAGACATTCAGAGACTGTGAATGGCCAGGAGGGAGCCACCTGACACTGAGTCTTAGGGAGCCCCTTTCCTGTAGTTTCAGGTAGACCATGGGAACCACAGGCTGGAGGCTGGGCTGGAGAGCCAGCACCAAACCAGGGAACAGCTGGATGCCCTCCCTCAGCAGTGGCTGGGCCAGCTGGAGCACATGCCAGCAGAAGTGGCCAGAATCCTTGACATCTCCAGGGCAGTAACACAGCTCAGCAGCCTGGTCATTGATCTGGAGAGGACGGCCAAGGAATTAGACACCAACACACTGAAGGTGCATACCCTGAGGCTTCCCCCAAGGGCTGGGTTTCTCCCCGATTGTAGGCAGCCCATCTGCATCACCCTTCTGGGAGGTGTAAGAGGGAGGGGCCAGTGTGATATGTGGTGAGTTGTGGTAGACGTGGCTTGTTCCAGGCTACAGAGTGCTGCTGCGGCAGAATGGGCACAGAAGAGGGGTGTTGCTATGTTCCCCCAGTTCTCAAGGTGGCACCCCAGAGTGGCCTCCAAGAGTGAATTGGGAAAGGAATTTGGAGGTGATAGGAACCTGAGAACCAATTATGATTCTCGCTTTTTCTGTCTTCTAGAATGCTGGTGACTTACTGAACAGGTATGAGCTGTCCCTTCTTCTTTCCCACATGTGCATATAAACCCACACATCACAGACATGCACAGGGTCTTCGTCACGGTCAAGGAGACCCACTGCTCCATTAGCTTTTGTGTCTGCATGCTACATGGCCAATGGAAGAGTCAATGAAATACATGAATACTTATTAATATATGAAGGATTTCTTTGTTTCTAGGAGCGCTCCACAGAAATTAGAGATTATTTATCCCCAGTTGGAGAAAAGAGTCAATGAATTGCTTCTTCAGCCATCCTCAGAAGCTCTGACCTGTTCATCCCTGGGACACCTCACTTCAGGCTCACCTCAGCCTCCTCGCTCTCCTTTCTCCAACCTGTCCAGGCCCCCATTAGGTCTACCCAGTGCATCTTCGGGCTTGCCAGCTCCTGAACATGTCCCCATTTCTTCATGCCCACCATCATCACCTGATGCCTGACCCTCTGACTCTTGGACAATGGTCAGCCCCCTTCTAGGACAGGCTCATGCTTGGGGCTGCCACTGTGGAGGTCGGGTCCCATGGTCTCCAGGACCATTTGTGAAATCTCCATTTTGCCTGTGAACTGACAGTAGTGCCCATCTCTCATAATCTCATTAAAATAAGATCCTCCAGGCCTCTGAATGGCCTGAGCTCATCAGCAGTGACGCCACCTCACATATGGAGCCCAACTGAGCTCCTGCAATACTTGTTGTCTGCACCAATCACCTGGCACTTATTTATTATTGTTGTGGAAGACAGACTCAAAGACAACCTCCCTTCGTGATCCTCACCTCTTAGAATTAATGCCCTTGTTTGGTCCCCTCCCCTTGAGTGTAAGTGGGATCTGTGACTCACTTCAAATCAATAGAATAAGGGAAAAGTGATAGGGTGTCACTCTGGCAACTGTGTTGCATTGTATAGAACTCCTCCTTGCTGGCCTGCCCATTTAGAGCCCCTCCTAGGAGCCAAGAGCAGTCTCCAGCCTCCAGCCTCCAGCCAACAAGCAGAGGCCCTCAGTCTTGTGGCTGCAAGAACCTGAATTCTGCCAACAACCTGAGTGAGCTTGGAAGCAGATTCTTCCCCAGCTGAGCCGGTTGAGAACCCAGTCCAGCCAACACCTTGATTATAGTCTTATGAGTACCTAAGCTGAGGACCCAGTGAAGCTGTGCCAAAATTTCTCACCCACAGAAACGGTGAGACAAAATATGTGTGTGTGTTTTTGTTTTTTTGTTTTTTGAGATGGAGTCTCACTCTGTGGCCCAGGCTGAAGTGCAGTGTTGGCTCACTGCAACCTCTGTCTCCCAGGTTCAAGCAATTCTTCTATCTCAGCCTCCCTAGCAGCTGGGATTGTAGGCGCCTGCCACCACACCCAGCTAATCTTTTGTGTTTTGGGTAGAGACGGGGTTTCACCATGTTGGCCAGGCTGGCCTTGAATTTCTGACCTCAGGTGATCCGCCCACCTTGGCCTCCCAAAATGCTGGGATTACAGGCGTGAGCCACTGCCCCTTGCCGTGTGTTGTTTTAAGGCAGTAAATTTGTGGTAATTTTTATGGAGTAATGGATAATGAATACAATTGTATATTAGTTATTTTTGTATAAGCCTCACTTCTTTGGGTGAGCAGGCATCATACTCTGTCTGTGTCCTCATGTCTAGAACAGAGTCTGGCTCATAATTGGTGTCCAATAACATTTTAAATGTATGTATAAATGAATTAATAAGAAAGCATAAAGGCTCTTCTCAATCCTCTGATTAAAAGGAGTCATCAATTACCTTTTGCTCAGTATTTATTGAGCCCTTGCCAAAGTAGTCAATACCGTACTGAGAGGTATAAGGAATAAAACATGGCCACAAGAATAAAACAAGCCACGTGGTGGTGCAAAGAGTGAAAGCTACAGAGTCAGACTTGAGTTTAGGTCTGGGTCCTGACACCTAACGCCTCTGTAACCTTGGGCAAATTACTTAGCCTCTCTGAACCTCTGTACTCCCCCCTCTAAAATAAGGGTAATGGTATCTGTGACCTGGGATTGCTGTCAGAATTAAATACATGCTGGGTGTCTGCTAAAGTGTCTAAAACGTAAACATTCAGGTATGTTCATTTCATTTTTTTTTTTTTTTGGTGTATTCTGGCTTTCTTTTTATTTTTGTTTTTTTATTATACTTTAAGTTCTAGGGTACATGTGCACAACATGCAGGTTTGTTACATATGTTTACATGTGTCATGTTGGTGTGCTGCACCCATTAACTCGTCATTTACATTAGGTATTTCTCCTAATGCTATCCCTCCCCCTCCCCCCACCTCACGACAGGCCCCGGTGTGTGATGTTCCCCACCCTGTGTGTGTCCAAGGGTTCTCATTGTTCAATTCCCATCAGTGAGTGAGAACATGCAGTGTTTGGTTTTCTGTCCTTGCAACAGCTGGCTGAGAATGATGGTTTCCAGCTTCATTGATGTCCCTACAAAGGACATGAACGCATCCTTTTTCATTTCATCTTTTTTTTAAAAAGCCACTTCCCCTTTTGAAATGAAATATGGAATGATTAAAAAAATTCAAATAAATTCCACTTCCCCATCCAGAAGTTTATAATTTAGCTGTGGAACTACGACTAAACACATACAGAATAAGAAGAGAGTGTGTAACTGCACTGAATTAGGTATCACAGGGGCTAAGTGCTCTGGGAATTCAGAGGAAAGACACAGAGAGGCTGGGAAAGTCAGGGTAGGTTTTGTGGGGGAGGTGGGGATTGGACAAGTGGGAGAGGAAGGTGAGAACATTCTAGGTCATGATAACCACATGAATGAAAGCATAGAGGTAGGAAAAAGCCACGGCACCTTTGTAGGAGTGTGAGGAAACCGACCTGGTTAGGCTGGAATGTTCAGGAATGGGGAAGACCAGAAGTCAACAGACTAAATGGATGACACCAAGACATAGTGAGGTTTCTGAGTCAGGAATGAAGGGAGAAGTGGTGTTTAAGGAAAGCCAGTCTGGATCGTTTGCACAAGAAGTACTGGGGCAGAGAGTTGGGGGTTGGAAGGAGAGGGGAGGAGAAAGAGCCTAGTGTAGATGTTCAGAAAAAATGTCTAGTTATTTGGCACGAAGCTGCAGATCTCAGAGAAATATAAGATCCCAAATCTAAGAGCAAGACATTAGCCAAGGAAAGAACACCCCTGAAGGTGACAGCTAGCAATTCCTGCATCCCAGATGGAGTTAATGTCACCAAGAGAACTTGTACCAGGAGTGGGAGGAGACTGACAGTCCCCAGGGTCTCTCCACAGGAGAGAAGTCAGTTATACTGAAGATGCCTTCCAGGCCCCCCTTGGTCCCTTCTGACATGACTGCAGATGATCGGGCTGGGGTGGGAGTCTGAACAGCAGATAATTGGCCAAACAAGTCTGTGAGGTCACCTGTCAAGGAAGACCTTATCAAAGAGGGACAATAGTAATTAACTGAAACCATCAGGTCCTCTTGGAGATTCAGAAGGGATCCTTGATGAATGTGTCATTAGTTGGCAAGAAGAGCAGACACAGAGAGAATCAGAGCTGCATGTGCAGCCACGATGTATTGGAACAGGTGTCCACAACCCATGCTACTGAGAGCCACAGGAAGATCCAGTCTTCACGTTTCTTTGGACTTCAAGCCCACTTCTTACCGGTAGGTCCTGGGCATACAACATACCAACGGTCATGAGCAGAGACTCAGGAGCCGAACCACAAGAATTCAAATGCTGGCTCTGCTACTCACTATCGGCTGATTTGAGACCAGCTGCTCAGCCTCCACATGTCTTAGTTCTGTTATGTACAAGATGGGCATATTAATAACAGCACCTACCTCCTAGGGTTGTTGTGAGGATTAAATGAGTTGATATATACAAATATTTATTATGGTGTTTGGCCAAAATGAGTTCTATGTGTGTTATTGTTATCAACATTTTTGGAATCTCTAGTTCTTCCTACACGAACAAGTGGTGACCCCACCAACTCACTCACCCCTGACATAGCTTCTCACGAGGACTGGTTCATGGTGGAAAATCCCATTTTCCTTATTTCTGCCCTTATAATAAACTTACCTATTATTTGAACTAATTTGAGTGGGTCTCACTTCTTTGCAATAGAAAGGGTTGCTACCATGTAAGCTGTGAAAAATGAGATGTAAACTGTGGACGTTACAAGTGTGCAACAGTCCTTCAGAATCGGAAAGGGCAGCTGGGACTCTGGGGCCTCTAGACTTGAGCACTTCCTGGGGAGTGAACCCAGAGTCCCACTTCCGGCCAGCAGAGCGAGGAGGTTCATTAAGCTGCCTTATCTTGAAGTTACCAGGTTTTAGGATCTGTCAACTTCCCTTGTGCTGACTCCGTACTCTGAAAACAAGTAAACTTCAAGTAAAATTACCCTAGGGGAGAAGCAGGTACTGACAGACCAATGTGAGTGTTTTCACTTATGAGCAGTTTTATTTCTCAGTGTAAGACATATAAATTGTTTTCACTGACATATGACTATTAAAAAAAATAAAATAATTTAAAAAGAAGAAATATAAATTGTATTTCTGAATCCAAGTCACTTGTGGGGGTGTAGCCAGCATTAAAATAATCACCAGGACCCATGCAGGCATCTCTCTCTGAATGAGGCAGCGCAGCACAGCAGTTAAGAGTTCCTGGGTCAGACACGGATGAACTGGTTGCGTCATCTTGGCTAGTTACCAAGATAAAGTGACACAAGGTGTGTAAAGCTCCCCAACAGCAAGCCAGGATCTTCATACACATACATTTTAGAGGATAATAGTCCTTTCAAAAGACATGGCTAAAGCCAATAAAAATAAACAGAAAAATAGGATCTACTTTTGAGTGGAATCACAGGTTTGGGTGTTTTGGATATGTTTTATCATTATATAGGCACTTGTGTGTGTCTATATTTTTTTGAATATACAACATTTTAATGAGATACTGCACACTTTCAGGGAAAGCAATTCAATCTCTAATCCCTGGCTTCTGATCTCCCCCTCTTTTCTACCTGCTGAGCTAAGGATGAACAACAGAACTTCTCAATTGAATTCTAAGCTTGGGCCTAAGCACGCTGTGCCTTCTGCCTTAGAGACTGCACCCTGGATGGCTCCCCTCCTCCCAGGAGACCCAGTAGGGAGATGACAGAGCATTGTAGTTTACATCTGAGCAGAGTAAACAGAGATGATGTTAAAGAGTCTGTCAGTGAAGGGCATGATTATGCAAAATGAAATACAATATTGATAAGAACTAGAAAATAAAATATGGTCACTCTTCCATCCCATTTCTCAGATGTCACTACTGTAGTCACAACTACGGTAGTCTCAAGTCTTTAGGCTAAAGGTCATAGGTCATCCAACTTATGCCCTGGCCTTCTGGAATTCTTTTACCTAGCAATTTCTGAGCCCACAGCTGAGCTATTTGTGACCCATTTGCTTCCACTATCTCATTTCTTGACCTCAGATGGTAATCAACTGATCAGGAAGACAATTTCCCCAGGGGCTGAGTGTGGTTCTTGGGTTACGATTTATGGCTATGCCTTATGCCCGCCTGCCCCCAGGCCCTGCACCTTCATCTCAGCCAGAAGTGGCACCACCAGGAGGAAGGAGGCAGTGAGTGGTGCCAGCTAGGGATGGCACACATCTGCCCATGAGGACAATGGAGATGACCCAGTGCTCCATGGGTCACAGGTCATCCAGCCAGTTCTCTGCTGTTTCCTCTTCTTAAGATACTTCTTCCCCTCTTTCCCTATTGACCACAGACATCCTTCAGACCACCCTTTTCAGAAAGCCATCCCCCACTCACCCTCTCCCTCCAGGTTGGGCTACACTCCTTCCTCTGAGCTCCCATAATGCTGTGGTTGGACCTCCCATAGCACCCACCATACTGTGCTGTAATTTCCTCTTTATGTTTCTCTGTCTTCCCAAGAGCTCTTTCAGATACATAACAGGTTTTTAAATATATATATTTTTTTCAAATCACCAGTAGCTACCACATTGCTTGGTTCATAGTTAACACAAAATAAATGGTTCTAGAGAATGTGATTACATGAACTCTAACATTATTGGAAGAAAACAAGATGAAAAGAGGTGAGATATCTTGTTTAAAATCATACAACTGGTTACAAGGCTTCTTCAAGAACCCAGGTCTTCTGACTTCAAATCCAGTGCTCTGTCTATGCAGCTACTTCCGTGCCTAGCAAGGATGGTGGTGAGGAGAGCTGGCAGCAGCCTGAGTACCCAGGTACCCTGGCCATCCACTGGGCATTGAAGAAAGGGCTTGATCAGTAGATTGAGTGTCCTCTCCTCTATCCCTTACCAACCGGCCCCATCCCATCTTCTAAAGCAGTCATTTCTATTCCAAGTCGTCCAGGTAACTCAGCCAGGGATCAAGTCCACGTGGTTCTTGGGTTGATTTGAGTCCTGTACTTAGAGGAGGGTAGGTAACTGCTCCTTCTCAGGAGCTCAGGGAGAAACTGGACCCTCGGCCCCAGAGCCCAAAGAAGGGAATGACCTTCCTAGTGAAGGAGGCAGTGAAGGTGTAGATGGGCTCTCGGGTGGCAGCATTGGTGAAGGTCACCCAGCCCACCTCATAGTCAAGAGACACCCGCACCTGCCGGGGCTGCTCCTTCAGGGTCAGCCGTGTGGGAAAGGAGCCCAGAGCCGAGACGAAGCCCCAGGCCAGCCTCACAGCCCACACGCCCTCCTCTGGCCGCAGTCGAAGCTCTCCCTTCCGCTGCACATCCTCACTCACCACGCCCACGGTGCAACTGCCCCCGTGTGCCAGGTCTATACTCACCACCCACGTGTGTCTCCCCCCTGTGATGCCAGTGTGGGCCAGAACACAGGTGGCCCGGTCAAAACGTTGGGGATTGTCTGGAGAGTTCTGCCATTTGTAGGAGAACTGAGCCCGCTGGCGGTCCTCGGACAAGAGGAGCTTGGGGTGGGAAGTCTGAGGGTCTAGAGAAATGTGAGCTGTGGGGATAACCAAAAGGGACAGATGTCAGCAGACATGCCATCACCTCCAAGGAAGGCCTAGAAACTCCCCCTGGGCCCCACCTGTCAGTGTTATTATTACCAAAAACAGGTCTAGTGCCTACATGGACCAACAGTGTGGCATCACCTGGGAACTTGTTTGATATACACTCTCAGAATCTGCATCCTAACAAGATGCCCAGGTGATTCGTGCACATGTAAAGCCTGAAAAGCCTGCCTCAGAGGATGTGAAAGCTCTCGTTTAGTTCCATGTGGTCCTTGGGAAAGCTCTTCTGCTCATCGTAAATTGGTTAGTTTCCACAGCTGTGTGTGCCAGCTCGGCTCTCCTGGGGCCAATACACCACATTCTCCCCTCCTCCTGTCTCTATCCCGGAGTGCAGAGACATTTCTCCCTTCACTCCAAACTTCATGATTCCTCCCTGCTTTCCTCCCAGGGCACCGGTGACTCATGTATAGTCTTCCCTCTTGGCAGGCTCTCTGGCTCACGCCTGGGTTATTCACTCTGCCTCAGTAATTCTGAAACTGTCAGAGTCTGAGGACCACTTTCTAACACCAAAAGCTGCTGCAGAGCTTTGCATTTTGTTACTTTTAGTATTCATAAATTGAGAAGCTTCCATAAATTTAGGCCCATCCATGGGTTAGAGAACCCCCTCCAACAACTCTGTGACTCCCAGGTTCTTAGGCTGGTTGATTGAGAAACGACAGCCTTGAAGGGGTCCCTTCTGTTCATTTCTTTCCCACCCACAGGCCACCCTCCTTCTGTCATCTGTGAAATGACATCTGAGAGGAAGCAGGGGTTCTTCACAGTTCTAAAGATGTGATTATAAACCCAGATCAAAGTCCCCTTTATGCAGAAAGCATTCCCAAATGGACCTTATCCCATTCTGTGTTAATCTTTCTATCTACTCAGCATGTGCAGATCAGGATGTGAGCTTTGTACCACGAATGTAGTATGTGTATGTGCTTGTCCTTTCTTCATGGTTCTCCTGAGAGCCTTACAAAGAATGTGACACACACCCACACATATATACACACACGTATTCTACACAAGCACATATGTGCATATATAATATATATGATGTGCATATGTATGCATGGGTGTATATTATGACTATTGTAGTGCCCAGATAGAATCCTGCAAAATTGTCTCTCCTTTTCAAGGACTTCTCATTCTCTCCCATCCTGACATAGGCTGCTTACCTGGCTCATAGTCCAACTCAAAGTGTAGTTTTTCTGTAAAGAAAATAAACCAGGATGAGATTTTATTAGTTTTACAAAACCATCAGACACTTAATGACGAGGAAACTGAGGCCCAGAAGAGGGAAGCGACAACAAGAAGAATGGAAGCTGGAATCCTCTAGGCCAGTGGTTCCAAGCTTGCATCAGAATCATCTGGAGCACTTTTGCTAAAACACGCCTGTTTCAGATTCAGGTGCTCTGGGGTGAAGCTGAACATCTGTATTTGTAACAAGTTCCTGGGCAATGCTGCTGCTGCTGGGAGCCCCACTGCCCTAGCCCTGAGCAAACAGGGACCATGTCTGCCTTGCTCACCTCTGTACCCGCAGAGCCCAGGACATAGTAAATGCTGAAGAAATATCAGCTTAATGAATAGAGAAATGGGTTCATTTATTTATTATTCCACTTGGAAATAATTTTGGGGAGAGTCAAAGGTCAGTCTTTGATTAGAGTAAAATTTCTTTCACTGTCAGGCCACTGGAAGTATTTGCAGGAAATGGACTTATGGGAAAAGTCCTTCTAGGGTGACATCACTGTGGGTGAGTCATTTAAAAATTGGTGTCATCATTCATTCTGTCACGGTTAGTGAGGAGGTGGTTGGCAGAGAGCCATATCCCATTCCTGACTCTCGTTCCAAACCCTCTCCCGCCCCTTACCACCACTCCCTGTTCCAGAAAAGGAAATGGAGCACAGTCCCCGCAGGACCGTCCAACTCTGAGAGCCAGACTTACAGAAGGAAAGTGAGAAGGAGGGAGGGACGGGCCAGCTACCACAGGGTCAAGATAAATACTGTGGCTGGCTATTAATTAACAATGCTCATCATCAAAAACTTATCACGTATTACAAATGTTGCTGTGGGATTTTTTAATTTATTAAGAATGATATACTGTTAATCATTATCTTTCATATTGCTTAATGACCACTGATCAGATTTGTTGAATTATTTTAAGATCAGTTTAACTTTTTCACCAGAAATATTCACCTTTATTCTCTTTCTTCATCGTCACAGTATCCTAATAGGCAGATTTTATAAAAATCTGCAAATAAGAAAATCAAGGCACAGGAACGAATAAACCTTGCCAAAGTCACACCTTTCAGCAGTGGAGGGTGGGGTCCACTCCTAAACCCGGGCTTCATGGCCACCTGTGCTCTGTGGAGGCCTGGGATTCTCTTACCCAGAAACATCTTCATCTCCCTCTGTAGCGGGAGGGCCTGCTGGGGAAAGTCCCGAATCCTCTGGCCCAGCTCTGGGGACACAGCCACTGGTTTCCGGCACTTTCTGGTTTCACATCTAGGGGCACAGAAATGATTGGGTCTGGGAATTATCATCCTTAATAATGTCTCCAGACTCAGCCGGTCATCTTCTAAAACGGCATGAAGGTGCTAGTTCCCGCAGGCAGACATACTTCCTATGGATGAATCCCACTGCCCATTTTTGGGCATCTATGGGTATACCTGAGAAGGCATTTGGGTATATAGAGGTTTATACATAAATTTACATTCTTAAGTGAGAATGTTATATACTTGTGTGGCAATAACTAGGCATGCGGTACATGCGTGTATATTTATATGGAAAAAGAAAAGAGAGAAATTATATTGCTTACCTTATTAGAGTGCTTCTGATATCCTAGGAGAAAGAGAAACCAGGGATTCAGTTTCCAGCTTCTCCTTTCCATTTTTTCTTTTTTAAATTTTTATTTTATTTATTTATTTTTTGTTTGTTTGTTTGAGAAAGGGTCTCACTCCGGTGCCCAGGCTGGAATACAGTGGCGTGATCACGGCTCACTGCAGCCTCAACCTCCTGGGCTCAAGGGATCCTCCCACCTCAGCATCCTGAGTAGCTGGGACTACAAGGGTGTGCCACCATGCCTGGCTAATTTTTTTTTTTTTTTTTTTTGTAGAGATGGGATTTTGTTATGTTGCCCAGGTACCTCCCACTTTTCTTATGACTGGAAAATACAAAATATATTTCTAGCCCTGAACAGGAAAAGGATACCAGATGTGTAGAGTCACAGAGCATTAGGACTCACCCACCTCTGGGGATCAGAGCCCAAAGCCTTTATTTTTTAGATAAAGATGATGAGGTGACCTTCCCCTGCTCATTAGAGGCAAAGTAAGTCTCATACCAAGGTCTCCTGTTTCTCAGTCCTGAGGGCATCCTTCTAAGTCATGCTGCCTATCCAAAACCTTATGGGGACCCCAATATCTCTCCTCCAGTGTGAGGAAGTGAAATAGACCAGCACAAACTTCCTGACTGGTGGATGGTGACATGTAGGCTATAGAGAATGGTTTGCAATGTACTTAATACTTTTCAAAGTGCTACTTTCACTTCCATCTCACTGTTGGATCCTCACAAAAGCCCTGTGAAATATTTAAGGGAAGTATCCTCCCTTTTTGGCAGATGGTGGGATGGAGAGGCGGAGACCAAAGAGCAAAAAGTGACCAGGGAACACTTGGAAAAGCATGAACCAGAATTGAGACCTTCTGGTCCTCTGACCCACCTCCATCTGGGATACAGAGATGTGTGAGTCAGGGAGACATGACTTAGGCAAGGCAAAGATACAAGAGTCACAGGACAGCACAGGTGGGGCAGGGTTCAGGTTCAGGCCTCACCGTCAGGAGCTCCCTTGCTGGCCTCTCATTCTTCTCCTCCAGTTCTTCAATAAGAGTACTAAACCGGCAGATCTCTCCAGCAACCAGGAAATCAAATTCATCCTGTTGCTTCAAGATGTCTCCATCCAGGCTCTCCAGTTGTGCTAAGAGGATGCTCTGCTGTTCCTCTAGAAACTTCCTCAGGTGTGCGAACTCAGAAATCACCTGTTGTCTCTTGGTGGACACCTGAGTCTGAGGGGGCAGGAGGAGAGCCCAAGAGAAAGTTTGCTTCCTCCTTCTCCCTCTGCTCCTCTTCCTCCTACCCTGTCCCCAGGTAGATCTGGAACTGCATCATGGTTTCCTCTTCACCTGTCATCCCATTTCAGGGAGCAAGACTCACAGTGCTGTCTCAGCACCATCTGCTGCAGCTTCTAAAAGAGGGTAGGGCTTAGAGGAGGTGTAGGAGGAGGTGGTGGGGACACCCTACCTCCTGTCTTGTATGAAAAGCACATTATATGCACAGCCCTGAGCTACTTTACAGTCACAGTCTCATTTAATACTTACAGTAATTCAATGAGATCATGATGATTTTTACTCTCCATTTTACAGATAAGTAAACTGAAGTTAGAGTTGCTTGAGGTCATAGAGTTAGTGTCAGAGTCAGGATTTAAACTCATAATAACTTCAAAGCCCTATAATCTATGTTGCCTCAGTTTCAGGAAGACATTAGACCCTGAGGAAGGGGAGGAATGTGGGGAAGGGGTGATGACTTACCAGGAGGACTTGCATCCTTTTATTTTCTCTTGACTGGATTTCTTGAATCTCCTCTCTCTCTTTTCTTAGACATTTAAGACACTTATGTATTTGTTCCTGGGGAGAAGGAACATAAAATACTCAAGATGGATATTGATTTGTTCAGGGTTGTCTTGTCATCTGAGCCTCTGCCTCCAGGAATGAAGTGGCCCCAGGAGAGGAGTCTCTTCCTTAGCTGACAATCCCCGAGCCTTCTCCGCCCTGACAGCTTCCTCCCTTTAGGTCTGTTCCTCTTGATTTGTCTCCACGACTTTGGGTCAGGACTTTCCCCTTTACCCTGTGCCACTAGAGGCTGTGACTTGGTTTTCCCACTTGAGTCTTTCTTCAGGTTAAACATTCTATTGTGTTTTGCTTCGGTAAGTGGTATCTGGGGTCTGTCCTGAGTTTGATATGCCCTGCACTGAAATCATTCCAGTTTCCGACACATCCCAAAGGCACATGTGTAAATAATAACCCTCCCTTGTTACTGGAACCAATTATCTGTGTATGACTCCAAAGGCGAGAAGAAACTTGGGTAATGTAAAAATAATTGATAAATTGTTTTCAAAATTATTTGCTCCAGAATAGAGTTAGGAACAGGTACACACACATTATAAATATGTGTGTTCAAATATATATTAGAATTCTCACTATCAGTTGCTAATTAACTAATTAAGACATCCACACACAGACTTGTACTAAAACACAATTCATAAACAACTAAAACTAGCACACACTCATTTAATGACAGATAAAATGGCATGCCACATGTATTTACCCAACCTGAATATATGTAAACATGAATTTTTCACAAACAGGAGCTCTCAGTTACACTCACACACTCAAATACGTACATACTCAGACTCCCACACAAACACACCAGACACACTTCTAAACACGCAAACGTTAACACATATACACACTGTTTGTACAATCATTCCCTCAGATATAAACTTCAGACACACCTGATCCATGGCACAGACACACACACTCATGTTTTGGTCACTCATTCATTCAACAAGTATTTGTTGAACTCCCATTATCTGTTGGCCACAAGTGAATACAGAACACACTCAAAAAAACATAAAACATAAACATAATTTTCCATGCCTGGGTCTATTGCCTGGGTGATCATGTAAATAAGGAGAAAGAATTTGGCCTCTGGGCAGCCTAAATAATCCACAACTCTGCTGTTTCTGTTAGTGCTGTCCAGTCCACCCTGGGATCCCCCAGTTCCCCTTTCCTACCCTATAGGGAGCCGCCGCATCCTCCAGGAAGCGCATGGTGTGGGTGGCGTGCTCTCCAGCCTCCCGGCACACCACGCACAACTGCATCTCATCATCCTCACAGAAGAAGTAGATCTTCTCTCCGTGCTCCTGGCAGGCATCCTCCTCTCCCAAACCCAGTGTGGACACCAGCTGGAGGCGCTCGATGTTCTCCACCACGTTAGCCAGCTGCCAGTTGGGCCGGAAGCTCCCAGGACGGAAGGGTTCTTTGCAGAGTGGGCAAGTAGGGGACTCCTCCAGGTCTGGGCCTGGGATCTCACAGTAGCGAGTAAGGCAGCCCCGGCAGAAGTTGTGGCCGCAGTCGATAGTGACCGGCTCCCTCAGGGTACCCTGGCAGATGGGGCAGTTGACTTCATCTGCCAGGCTGGTCACAGAGGCAGCAGAGGCCATGCTGCTATGGCTTCCTCAAGGCCACCCTCTCTGCTTGGCCACGGGGGAAGGGCTGGGCCACACACTCACACACCCACATGTGCACATGGCTGGACACAGGTACATATTAAATACGCACCAGCACCCATATCGTCACACACTTGCATATCTGGCAGCCAGGATTCTATTCTCCTGCCAACAGCAGAGATGGGAAATAGCAGAGGAGAGGAAGGAAGAGGGGCTCACAGCATTTCAGAGGTGATCTTAGATGACCATAACCAGGGGCTGGCCATTCCTTTCCGTCCATCTAAATACACTCACAGTAGAAGGAAAGTGGTGATATGTCAGCTGTCCACTGTCAAAAGAAATATTCTTTTGGGGGCAGGTGGGAGACTGGGTCACAGAGTGGAGATGCCACTCCAGCCTTCCTGCAATATGGCCAGCTGTCTCCAAAGAGATTGGAGGTATCAGCCAGCCCAGGGCTTGCCCATCAGCAAGTAGGAGAGTGTGAGGCTCAGATAAGGTCCTTGTGCCAGGGTGTACACTGCACCAGCAACTTAAATGGTGATGCCTCAACTGGCCTGCCGCAAGCCTCAAAAAAGGCTGGAATATTCCCTATGCTGGGAAGGAGAAAGAAAACTAGCAATGGCCAGAATTTATTTACAATGACGGTACATTTTACATTGATATAAGCAATTTAAAAGTATGATCTTATTTTTGTGTCTGCTCTGCAACATCAGTGCTATTAGGACCTCCATTTCATAAATGAGAAAGCTGAGGCCCAGCCAGGTTATTCAACTTGCCCAAGGCACACAAGTAAGAAGGTGAGTGACCATAAATAATTTGCTGTCAGATCTATGTCTTCCAAGCAATGCCATTCAACATAAATGCAATGTGAGCCACATATGCAATTTAAAATTTCCTAGGAGCCATATAAAAATAGTCTAAACAGGTGAAAGTAATTTTAATGATTTTTTTATTTGGTCCTATATTTCCAAAATATTATCATTTCAATATGTGATCCTTATAAAAAGTTATTAATAAGACATTTTACATTTTTTAATTTGTGCAAAGCCTTTGAAATCCAGTGTGTTGGCCAGGCGCGGTGACTCATGCCTGTAATCCCAGCACTTTGGGAGGCCGAGGTGGGTGGATCACAAGGTCAGGAGATCGAGACCATCCTGGCTAACATGGTGAAACCCTGTCTCTATTAAAAATACCAAAAAATATTAGCCGGGCGTAGTGGCGGGCACCTGTAGTACCAGCTACTCGGGAAGCTGAGGCAGGAGAATGGTGTGAACCCGGGAGGCAGAGCTTACAGTGAGTCGAGATCGCACCAATGCACTCCAGCCTAGACAACAGAGCGAGACTCCATCTCAAAAAAAAGAAAAAGAAAAAGAAAAAAAAATCCAGTGTGTATTTTACATATACAGCACGCCGCCATTCAGACCGGCCACATTTCAGTGCTCAGTAGACACATGTGACTGGTGGCTTCTGTATTGGACAAATTGGCTCCTGGGCTGCACTCATGGCAGGAAAAGCAGATATCGGGTGGGAAAGGGAGGAGATGAAGTGATTAGAGTAAAAAGGGAGCAACCACAAGGGGCTAGGCTGATCACCCAGTGGGAGAATGGGGGAAGGCCTGGTTTTATCCACAGATGTGAGCGCGTGGATGAAAGACCGTGGCAGCTGATCTTGGTCCTGGCGTGGGGTGTGGGAGGAGCGTAGGGCTTTACTCCAGGAGACTGGGATCGTCCCTGACATGATACTTTCTAGCCCTGTGACCTCTGGAAAGTCACTTTACATTTGGAAAGTCAGTTTACATTTCTTTCTCTGTAAAAATGAAGGTAATAATGTTTGCCTAGAGGGTTATTAAAATTGAATGTAGTAATATAAAAATACTAAACCCTAGATAAATGTGGCTGAAACTGTTTATCTTTTTGACTAATCATTTTCTAACGTGTATCAACATAAATCATTTGCATTACGGTTTCTTGCCTTCTCCCTGCTACAGTAAAAAATATATAAATAAATAAATAAGATCGTCCAGTGTTACCCGAACCCCTGCGGGGACTGTTGTGCCAGGTAGTGGGGGATTTGGGACCGTAGGAGGGGCCACCATGGGCAGATGTGGCGAGGGAGGAAAGGGGAGAAGAGGGGTCCCGATGAGCAATCCTTACACCCGACCCGCAGTGTGGAAACAGCGTCCCGCCCACACACTTCCCACAGAATCTCCCGCCGTCCACACCTCTCACTCCAGCTTGGACTTTGATGCTGTGGGCACGCCTCAAAGCTAGAAGTTTATGGCACCCACCTGCTCAATCTGACAGGAAGCGTCTGCTCCCCAGTTCTCCCCAGCCACTGTGGTCTAGAGATTCCAGGAAACCCCGGTTCCCTGTGACCTCATGGTGTGCTCTGTTCTCCACCCTAGGGACCAGAAGGAGCCAGGAGTAAAGAACTGGTTTACTTGGCCGCCACTGGGAAATTCTGGGTAATTCAAGACGCCCTGGAATTTGGACCCACTCCGCTGATAGGTGGTGGCCAGTGTTCTAGGGAGCACAGGAGGCGGAGCCAGGTGGCTTCCCTGTGCTGGCATTCCTGTCTCTCTCTCTCTCTCTCTCTGCCTTGCAGCCCTTTCACTCTGCGATTCGTGTAAGTGTGACTCGATTTCAGGGAAAGGGAATTCGCGTGGTCTGAGAAGGAGGCCGGAGTGGACGGGCTGGGGAAGGCACCGTGATGCCCTCAACCCCGTCCCTGAAGGTGGTCCACGAGCTGCCCGCCTGTACCCTCTGTGTGGGGCCGCTGGAGGATGCGGTGACCGCTCCCTGTGGACACACCTTCTGCCGGCTCTGCCTCCCCACGCTCTCCCAGATGGGGGCCCAGTCCTCGGGCAAGATCCTGCTCTGCCCGCTCTGCCAAGAGGAGGAGCAGGCAGAGACTCCCATGGCCCCTGTGCCCCTGGGCCCGCTGGGAGAGACTTACTGCGAGGAGCACGGGGAGAAGATCTACTTCTTCTGCGAGAACGACGCCGAGTTTCTCTGTGTGTTCTGCAGAGAAGGTCCCACCCACCAGGCGCACACCGTGGGATTCCTGGACGAAGCCATTCAGCCCTACCGGGTAAGAAGTGTCACTTTACCTAGGGCTTGTTTGGGGCAGGATGATGTCCTGTTATGATGGGAGGAAATCGGGTGGGGATCTGGATGAAAGACCTGGCTTCCACATCAGGGAACCCTAAGGTTATAGGGACTTTGGAGGCATTCCCAGACTGAAGGCAGATAGGCTCCACTTGGATGTGTGCTAGTTCCTGGTCTGGGGGGAACTTCAGCTCCAGCTCTCAGAGGACCCCTCAGAGATGGAGTGCAAAGAACTGTAGCCTTGGCTTCACTCACTATGGAAAGAAAGCTGCAGTGCAAGTGGAATCTTCTGTAGATTATGGGCAGGGTGAATTTGTTCTCCCAGGATCCAGACTGGAAATGGGATTTCTAGGGCCCTGACTGCCAGGGCGCAGAGGGGAGGGAGGAGCTGGGGAACCTGCTAGCACTACTCTCCTTCTTGAGAAAGGGAGGGCGGCAGTCGTCCAGAATTGTGAGAGTTTTCCATCTGATCTTGGGGCACTTTTCCGTCAGCCTCTCAGATCTCTCTCTTGTCAACCAGTCACCAGATCTGGAAGTGGTTTCCTTAGAAACATCTCCCAAATCTTTAATTCTGCCTTATCCTGTCAGCCAGGTTCTCCCTATCTCTTGCCCAGACTTTGCAGTCTCAGCTGCATTCCCTGTCTCCATTCCCACCCTTTCCAGTCACCTTTCAATCTGCTGGGAGACAGATCCTCCTAAAACATAAAGTCACTCCTCTGCTCAAAATCCTCCCATGTATCCCTAGTGCCCAAAGAAAGTCCAATGTCTTTAGCAAGACATTCAAGGCCCTTTGTAGTCGGGATCCTTCCTCCCCATCCAGCCTCATCGCTCAGCCACCCTCCTCAAGGCACCATATGTCTAGCCAGACTGAGCTGCGTTTGCTGTTATTTTCCCGAACTGTCTTATTCATTCCTGCTTCCAGTACTTTTTGAACATAGTCTCTTCCTCCTAGAATACTCTTCTCACCTTCTTCCACCTCTCTCTTTTTAAGTATACAATTCAGGGGCACTAAGTCTTCTTCTTTTATAAAAAAAAAAAATTTATTATGTTTTAAGTTCTGGGATACATGTGCAGAACATGCAGGTTTGTTACACAGGTATACACGGGCCATGGTGGTTTGCCGTACCCATCAACCCATTATCTACATTAGATATTTCTCCTAATGCTATCCTTCCCCTAGCCCCCCATGACCTGACAGGCCCTGATGTGTGATGTTCCCCTCCCTGTGTCCATGTGCTCTCATTGTTCAACTCCCACTTACAAGTGAGAACATGTGGTGTTTGGTTTTCTATTCTTGTGTTAGTTTGTTGAGAATGATGGTTTCCAGCTTCATTCATGTCCCTGCAAAGGACATGAACTCATCCTTTTTTATGGCTGCATAGTATTCCATGGTGTATATGTGCCACGTTTTCTTTATCCAGTCTATCATTGACGGGCATTTGGGTTGGTTCCAAGTCTTTGCTATTGTGAACAGTGCTGCAATAAACATACGTATGCATGTGTCTTTATAGCAGCATGATTTATAATCCTTTGGGTATATACCCAGTAATGGGATTGCTGGATCAAATGGCATTTCTGGTCCTAGATCCTTGAGGAGTCGCTACACTGTCTTCCACAATGGTTGAACTAATTTACACTCCCACCAACAGTGTAAAAGCATTTCTATTTCTCCACTTCGTCTCCAGAATTTGTTGTTTCCTGACTTTTTAATGATCGCCATTCTAACTGACATGAGATGGTATTTGATTGTGGTTTTGATTTACATTTCTCTAATGACCAGTGATGATGAGCTTTTTTTGTGTGTTTGTTGGCCGCATAAATGTCTTCTTTTGAGAAGTATCTGTTCATATCCTTCACCCACTTTTTGATGGGGTTGTTTGTTTTTTTCTTGCAAATTTGTTTAAGTTCTTTGTAGATTCTAGATATTAGCCATTTGTCAGATGGATAGATTGCAATTTTTTTTTCTCCCATTCTGTAGGCTGCCTGTTCACTCTGATGATAGTTTTTTTGCTGTGCAGAAGCTCTTTAGTTTAGATCCCATTTGTCAATTTTGGCTTTTGTTGCCATTGCTTTTGGTGTTTTAGTCATGAAGTCTTTGCCCATGCCTATGTCCTGAATGGTATTGCCTAGGTTTTCTTCTAGGGTTTTTATGGTTTTAGGTCTTACATTTAAGTCTTTAATCCATCTTGAGTTAATTTTTATATCAGGTGTAAGGAAGGAGTCCAGTTTCAGTTTTCTGCATATAGCTAGCCAGTTTTCGCAACACAATTTATTAAACAGGGAATCCTTTCCCCATTGCTTGTTTTTGTCAGGTTTGTCAAAGATTAGATGGTTGTAGATGTGTGGAGTTATTTCTGAGGCCCCTATTCTGTTCCATTGGTCTATATGTCTATTTTGGTACCAGTACCATGCTGTTTTGGTTATTGTAGCCTTGTAGTATAGTTTGAAGTCAGGTAGCATGATGCCTCCAGCTTTGTTCTTTTTGCTTAGGATTGTCTTGGCTATGTGGGCTCTTTTTTGGTTCCATATGAAATATAAAGTAGTTTTTTCTAATTCTGTGAAGAAAGTCAATGGTAGCTTAATGGGGATAGCATTGAATCTATAAATTACTTTGGGCAGTATGGCCATTTTCACAATATTGATTCTTCCTATCCATGAACATGGAATGTTTTTTCCATTTGTTTGTGTCCTCTCTGATTTCCTTGAGCAGTGGTTTGTAGTTCTCCTTGAAGAGGTCCTTCACATCTGTGGGCACTAAGTCCTTTTCTCTCCCTGTCTATTCAACTGGAAATTTATCTTATCTTTCAAGGTGCACTGTAAATGTTTTCTGCTTTCCAAACCTTCCCTTAGGCCTACAGGCAGAGCTGTCCTCTGTGTTCCCATCTTACTGTGTGTACCTCTGGACTACTGCATTTGTCTGTCTGTATTTTAGCCACTCGACACTGACTTCTTCCTGAGATGGTGATCTCTCTTTAGGTACAAGGACTGGGCCTTTTCCACCTTTGAATCCCTCAGCACTTAACAGTGTGCCCAGGATGCGATAGTTAATAATTGTGAGTTGAATTATTAATTCAGTCACCTCTATCCACCCATTCTTCTCTCCATAGGATCGTCTCAGGAGTCGACTGGAAGCTCTGAGCATGGAGAGAGATGAGATTGAGGATGTAAAGTGTCGAGAAGACCAGAAGCTTCAAGTGCTGCTGGTACAGGCCACTTCACTGGCTACCTTTTCCTTTGAAGGTTTTCTTAAGAGACTCTGGGGAAACCTGTTGGCTGGTATCTGTTTCCTGGCAAACTGTTCTCATTCACCTTCCTGTGGCTGCACAAAGGCATTTGGGATCTCAGACCATGGGCACTAGAAGTGGTTCTGATGTCTTGCAATCCAAGATCCATCTTATATATCACATTTTACAGAGCAGAAAACTGAGGTCCAGAAAAGCAATGCTCCCAAGGCCACATAGCAAAGTGCAATTTCATAATGAACCTGGATTTCTTGACCCTTAATTCATTGTTCTTTCCATCTTTGTCTGTCTGCCTGAACACACCACCTTCAGATGGGAAGCTTGGGGTCAGAAGGTGTATATTAGTGTCTGGATTCTAGTCCTGACCACAGGCTGACCTTGAGGACAGTAGGCTGATGGTGTGGCTACATCTGGGTCCCTCATGCCTCTTTTTTCATGCTATAAAGTTATGGAGGAATCACAGTGTGGGGATTTCTAGTACCTTGACCAAGGAGAGAGTGTGGGGACAAAACAACTTCTCCACTATCCCTCAGCTCTCATCAAAGTATGCCCTGTAGTTGGTGATTTCCATGGCTAAAACCAAAATTACACACTCTCCCACTAAGTTGTGTTGACTCGTATCACAACTTCCTTTTGCCTCTAAGAAATGACTACAGTCTTCCCCCCTAACTTTAAGAAGGTATAGTAGGGTTAAGATGGTATTGTAGTTGTGGAAATATTTTTGAAAATTTCAACATAATTCTGAGAGCATAATGTAGTATTATTATTAGAATCTCTAGCTAAGACAGTAGCACAGTCCTCATCACTTGTAAGTTCATCCTGAGACCTATCTACTTCTAGGTGTATTAGTAAATAGAATAAGTTTTGGAACTAGTTACTCTCTATCCCTGTTAATCAAGAACAAATATATAGATGATCATCCTAGAAGCTATCTCTGAGCCCCTTCCTAACCATGTCTACTTTTTATCCCTTGCAGACTCAGATTGAAAACAAGAAGCATCAGGTGGAAGCAGCTTTTGAGAGGCTGCAGCAGGAGCTGGAGCAACAGCGGTGTCTCCTGCTGGCCAGGCTGCGGGAGCTGGAACAGCAGATTTGGAAGGAGAGGGATGAATATATCACAAAGGTCTCTGAGGAAGTCACCCGGCTTGGAGCCCAGGTCAAGGAGCTGGAGGAGAAGTGTCAGCAGCCAGCAAGTGAGCTTCTACAAGTGAGAGACACCTTATTACTTCATGTGATAGGAGAGGGACTCCACGGGGAAGGGGGTGGGCACCATGCTGTGGGCTGGAGAGAGGCAGGAAAGGGAAGTGGAGAGAGGTTAAGGGAGTGCAGACCCAGAGGGGCTGGAGAATTGCCCAAGTCATACACTGTGGTCATGTTAAGGGCTTTAGGGTCAGACAGTCTTGGATTTGAATGTTGGCTCTTCCAATCGTGTGACTTGACTGAGTCTCTTAACCTCTCTAAGCATGGGGAAAACAATAGCATCTCCCTCACAAAGTTGTTGCAGAATTATAAGAAACAATCCATATAAAATGCTTGGCATGGTTACTGGTACACAGAAAGAACTCAATAACTGGTGTCTGCTGTGGTTATGAATATGTGATCCTGGTTCATATCAGGTCCAGCTGATAAATGAAGACAGGCCCCTGCTCTCCACCACCTCCTAATCATTGCAGACACAACCCACTCCCACGATAAGGCTGAAACAGGGAAACCAGCACAAATGAACTGACTACAGAGACCCAAATTAGTAAGAAAACATGGTGTTAAAGAACAATCTAATGAGTAGGTAATTAAACAGGACAACTCTCTGCAGAAGGAGAGTTTTGAGCTCATATTTTAAGGAAAAAAGGATGTACAGAATCCCTGACAGGAAGGACTTATGGAAACTAAAGGTATGTTCTTGTCTTTCTTTTGTAGGACGTCAGAGTCAACCAGAGCAGGTAGGGCCCACTCCCCAGTCCTGCCTCCTTTTACTCAACACCACGACTGAAGGCGAAGGGGCAGGGTCACTTACTGCCACCCACTTACTTCCCCTCTTCCAGGAAAGCAAAGGCACTCTGGCAGACACATTGTCTCATTCAACTATCCACAAACAGTCCAAACTCACTAAAGATTTGCGTTCTAAAGGTTCATTTTTAAATTGGTTGGTACTGGGGACACATTTTTCCCCTAGAAGTGAAGTTATAAATAATAATCATGTTTTTAGGTTGATCCAGGAACATTTATTTAATCTATGAAATTATTAGTACTTGAGTCAGTATCTAACACCATTTAAAATGTAATTCAAAGGAGGAATACTTTCTGTAGACTGTGAGAAGCATGGAAACCGGGAATACCAGCCTGTTCTTTCATTCATTCATTTTTTACACACATCTCTAGTTTCCTTCAGGATTTTCTTTTTTTTTTTTTTTTTTTTTTTTTTTGAGACGGAGTCTCGCTCTGTCGCCCAGGCTGGAGTGCAGTGGCGCAATCTCTGCTCACTGCAAGCTCCGCCTCCCGGGTTCACGCCATTCTCGGGCCTCAGCCTCCCGAGTAGCTGGGACTACAGGCGCCCGCCACTGCGCCCGGCTAATTTTTTTCTATTTTTAGTAGAGACGGGGTTTCACCATGGTCTCGATCTCCTGACCTTGTGATCCGCCCGCCTCGGCCTTCCAAAGTGCTGGGATTACAGGCGTGAGCCACCGCGCCCGGCCTCCTTCAGGATTTTCTAATGCTACTGTAAAAGGACAACCACCAGGAGCCAGAGGCATTGTAAACGCATGGCCTTTTCCTTCCCTGTCTGCTATAAGCATTAGCAGTCTGCACTGAGATGAGGAGAGGTGTAGTGACTAGGGAACACTTGTCACGTGCTTTGTGCCTATTTACATGCAGGGAAGATAAACCCAGGGTCCATGAATCAGGAAGTGTCTCCAAACATGCTTTTCAAAGAGCATTAGAGGTTTAGATCTAGAAGGGCTTGGGGATCTTCCAGTCTGATGAAGAAACTGAGACCACGGGGGGTGAAGAGTGTTCAAGGTAACGCAGCAAGTGTCTGATGAGGACTGAGCTGGGACCAGAATCAGGAGTTTTTTTCATTGCAATATGTATTTTCGTTTATCCTTTTTTTTCTTCCCTTCTAGCCTCTTTTCCTTTACAAATAGCAGCATACACAAGGGTAGTTTAAGGCTGTTTCCAAATGGTACCCTGTTGCCCTCTAGAGGTCAAAAGGGGTAATGATCTCTGTCCCTCGGCCCCGACAGACTCAAACATTCTCCTAAAGGGGCCTACCTCCAATTCTTGAGAAGTAATTATCATTAGTTCCTCTTAGGTTTAACTGAAATGCCTACTACTTTAGTAACTACACATTTCCAGCAAAAGTAAAGAAACGATACTCAATCTGATTATTCACCACAGACGCCAAGATCATTCTTTAGTCTGATTTTAGCCTCACTTGGTCTCACCCAAACATTTGTTTTTGGAATTTGGACCTAACTGGTTACCAAACCTGTCTGCAGGTGTGAGATGAAGACTTTTGTGAGTCCTGAGGCCATCTCTCCTGACCTTGTCAAGAAGATCCGTGATTTCCACAGGAAAATACTCACCCTCCCAGAGATGATGAGGATGTTCTCAGGTAAAGGGGAAGGGGCCGCAGTTTTCCCCAGTCCCGTTAGCTGCCCTCCTGCCTTCCACCCATCTCCATCCTTCTCTGCCCTCGAAACCCAGCTCAAGACATCTTCCCTCCCCAGAGCCTTCCCTTAGTGATCTCAGTTAATTCAGGGGCACCATTCCCAGAGCATCTCCTCCACTCCCTAAGGACAGGTGCGGGACTGAGATTCCAGGAGGGTGAGGACCACTTCTCCTCCACTAGACCACAGCAGAAGCCAAGGCTTCTGTCCTCATCTTCACATTGTACTCAAGACACCTTGCCCCTGGGGGTGCCTATAAGAAGTAATAAGTCACAGATCTCTTTTTCTATTTCTGCTTCCCTCAGAAAACTTGGCGCATCATCTGGAAATAGATTCAGGTAAACAGCTTGGGACTTGGGGAGTCATTCTTCCATTCGCCCATTCAGTCCATGGCAGCAAACAGAGCAATAAAATGCATGAATTCTGGAGCCTCATTGCTTGAGTTCTCTGAGACACTGGGCAAGTTATTAAGCCTCTGTCCCGCAATATTTTCTTCATCAGTAAAATGAAAAAAAAGTAGCTGTGAGGACTAAATGAATTAATACATGCAGAGAGCTTAGTGTATTACCTGACTCATAGTAAGTGCTCAATTAATGTCATCTACTTGTATAGATATTACTGGTTGAAAAATACTTATCAAGTCCTAGTTTTTTGAGCAGCATTGTGCTGGACTCTTTATTGATTTGAACAAATGTGCAATTTTTTTAAAAATCACATTTATTTTTAAATTGGTGCTTAATTTCGAAATTGTTTCCATAAGCATCACCTCACTCACTCTGGTATAGATCAGTGCTTTTCAAACTTAACATGCAGAAAGTTCTCCTAGGGATCCTGTTAAAATGCAGATTCTGATTTAGTAGGGTGGGATCGGGCCCAATATTCTGCATTTCTAACAAGCTCCCAGGCGATGGGGATGCTGCTGGTCCCTCCCTCTGCACTTTGAGAAGCAAATCCTTACAGCACCACTGGCTGATTAGGTAGAAGGGCGGTTCAGAGAAGTGGCCCAATGGCAGGCTGCCCAAGTCCAGTATTCCTTCTGCCTCCCACGCGCGTGGCCTGCTCTAGGAACATCTGTGGTTGCTGCCCGCTGTTGATGTCTGCGCTCTCCTCCCTCTAGGGGTCATCACTCTGGACCCTCAGACCGCCAGCCGGAGCCTGGTTCTCTCGGAAGACAGGAAGTCAGTGAGGTACACCCGGCAGAAGAAGAACCTGCCAGACAGCCCCCTGCGCTTCGACGGCCTCCCGGCGGTGCTGGGCTTCCCGGGTTTCTCCTCGGGGCGCCACCGCTGGCAGGTTGACCTGCAGCTCGGCGACGGCGGCGGCTGCACCGTGGGGGTGGCCGGGGAGGGGGTGAGGAGGAAGGGGGAGATGGGCCTTAGCGCCGAGGACGGCGTCTGGGCCGTGATCATCTCGCACCAGCAGTGCTGGGCCAGCACCTCCCCGGGCACCGACCTGCCGCTGAGCGAGATCCCGCGCTATGTGGGCGTCGCCCTGGACTACGAGGCCGGACGGGTGACCCTCCTCAACGCCCAGACCCAGGAGCCCATCTTCACCTTCGCTGCCTCTTTCTCCGGCAAAGTCTTTCCTTTCTTTGCCGTCTGGAAAAAGGGTTCCTGCCTTACCCTGAAAGGCTGAAGTGGGGCGCGCGAAAGGCGGCGAAGCGGAGACAGCGGCTCCCTGGGATCCAGCTCCGCCCCTGGCCAGCGCGCGGCCCGCGTGAGGCGAAAGGACAGGGGCTTGAGTCTCGAACAGCGGTTGTTTATACTTTATTTATCTTAGGCCCTCAGCTCCCTGACGTCCTGAGCCTCTCTGTGACGCTCCGGCCTTCTCTGCACCTCCGAGTGCAGAACCACTGGCGGGCTCAGCTGTGCCTAGGGCAACAGCCAACCTAGGAGCCAGCGGGCTTTCGGGGAAAAAACAGAAAAAGAGATCTAAAATAAAATGTTTAAACTGTTTCAAAATAATCATCGTGGGAAATCCAGGGTGTTGCTGGACTTGCACTAATTTATACAGTTCACTTCGTACTTTGACACACACCTGAAGATGCCTCCACCTTTGCACGGCTTAGGGCCTCTTCATCAGCTCTGGGTGGACCCCAGGGCCCCTTCCTTTCCTTCCCCTTCTGGTCATTTCTCTAGACTTGTAGAGAGTGCCCTAAGAAAGTGTGACTCACAGACCTCTGGATTCCATATGCCCAATTAGTGCTGATGGGACTGAAGGAAAGGCTTAAATCCAATGGAAGCTGCCTGTGTTGGCAATTTAGGGCCGAGATGGCTGGAGGGAGTAGAAGCAGAGAGGAAGGGTGATGATCCCTCTGTGACCAAGACACAATCCTTTCCCTTCTTTTAGTCAGGACACCCCTGATGACAGACTATGGGACAATCACCAGGCCCCACTGTTTAATAAAATGAGGCTTTTGCTCAGGTCTAACCTCTCAAATATTTGTTATTATTGCAGTTATTATGTGGACACAGAAACAGACCACAGGTAAAAATAACTTTACAAAGCGAAGTATGAATCACTATACAAGTGATGGTTTCCCCAACCCCTACCCTTTCTCCTCTCAAGTTGAATACTCACATTCTCATCCTTCCACCCCAACCTCTGAAAAAAATCTGCCTTCAACTCCAATCCAGGTTCCCTGTACTGTAAGACAATACTCTGTGTGCAAGAACACTTTAGTGTCAGCACGGTGGCTCACGCCAGTAATCCCAGCACTTTGGGAGGCTGAGGCGGGTGGATCACTTAAGGTCAGGAGTTCGATACCAGCCTGGACAACATGGTGAAACCCTGTCTCTACTAAAAATATAAAAATTAGCTGGGCATGATGGCAGGCGCCTGTAATCCCAGCTACTCAGGAGGCTGAGGCAGGAGAATCACTTAAACCAGGGAGAAAGAGGTTGCAGTGAGCTAATATCGAGCCACTGCATTCCAGCCCAAGTGACAGAGTGAGACTCCATCTCAAAAACAAACAAACAAACAAACAAACAAAACAGGCTGGGTGTTGTGGTCATGCCAGTATGCCGAGGCAGGTGGGTCACCTGAGATCAGGAGTTCGAGACCAGCCTGGCCAACAGGTGAAACCCCATCTCTACTAAATATACAAAAATTAGCTGGGTGTGGTGGCGGACACCTGTGATCCCAGCTACTTGGAAGGCTGAGGCAGGGGAATCACTTGAACCCGGAGGCAGAAGTTGCAGTGAGCTGAGATTGCACCACTGCACCCCAGCCTGGGTGACAGAGTAAGACTCCGTCTCCAAGAAACAAACAAACAAACAAAACAAAGAACATCTTCATTATTGCGTGAGCCCTGCTCCTAAAGCATGGGTCAGATGTTTCAAAGGCACTCAAAGAGTTTGGACCATATGTGAATTTTATTTAAAAATTGTAACATGGCCGAGCACAGTGGCTCACTCCTGTAATCCCAGCACTTTGGGAGACCAAAGTGGGTGGATCACGAGGTCAGGAAATCAAGACCATCCTGGCTAATACGGCGAAACCCCGTCTCTACTACCAAATACAAAAAAATTAGCCGGACACTGTGGCAGGCACCTGTAGTCCCGGCTACTCGGGAGGCTGAGGCAGGAGAATGGTGGGAAGTCAGGAGGCGGAGCTTGCAGTGAGCAGAGATCGCACCACTGCACTCCAGCCTGGGAGACAGAGCAAGATTCCGTCTCAAAATAAATAAATAAATAAATAATAAAAATAAAATAAAAATAAAAATTGTAACATGAATCATTGTGATGTAAATAATTAACCCTAACTTGACTGTTGGACAAATAGAGGTTCTTGATATAAAAGAAACCAGACAATGTGGGGTTTCTTCTGCCCCCTCAATGTGGTGAGCAGAGCCATCCTTGTCCGACCTAAGTGGCTTGGTAGTCCAACCTAGTAGTAGTAGTAGTAGTAGTAGTAGTAGTAGTAGTAGTAGTAGTATTGCCCAGTGCTTATTATAAAAGTTGTATATGCTCATGGTTAAGAAAATTCAAACATTTTCAAAGTGTACAGATAAAAACCTCTTTCCCCACCCACTCAACACTTCCCCTTGCCACTCCCCATAGTTAATCATTGATATCAATTTTTTGTATATCCTGCAAGCTTTGAATACAAATATACATTGTTTTCTTTTTTTTTTTTTTACGTAAATTAGATTATGCCATAAATACTCTTTGCAACCCCTCCAAAAGAAAAACTATGTGCGGCACATGCTAATTGTAACATTGGTCAAACATTACACAAGGCTATAAAGTTAAAACAGATTTGTTTTAATTATATCTTCATTTGAACCTTACAACAAGCCTGTGAAATACATAAGACCTATTTTGTTTTTCTCATTTGGTGGTTGAGAAAACTGGCACACAGTAAATGAACTTGTCTAACAAGTTTCACAGCTGGTCCTTGTGACCTGCTGAAGTAGAATCTACCCGTCCTGGAGCTCAGCGCAGTCACCTTTCCACCACACTCAGACTTCTAAAACAGACACATCCCAAAGGGGCTTTCTTTCATTTGCTACCCACTGAATTCACGTTTTAGACAGACAGGGCATTTTTGGTTCCATATGAAACAGAAAAAAAAAAAAAAAAAGACGAATCGATGAACCATAAGCACACTGTATTTCCAAGTCTCTGGTACTTCTAATTTTAGAGCGGTCCAGATAATTTAAAAGTGTGGATATGCACATTTGGAGGCTCTGTGCCTATATTAATAAATTGTTCTGCATAAGAAAGGAAAGAGAAATTTAGAAGCCAAAAGAAATTTGGGAGTGGCTAAGACCTCAGGGTGAGGACTGGGAGCTGCCTGAAGGAAAAGCAGAGGAAATGGATTCATTTGGTGGTCCAGCTGGAGCCGCAGGAGGGCTGTGTTCCTGTGTTTGTGATGTAAAACTGTCCTCTATCTCCCCTACAGGATCCTCCGCATAACCTATCTTGCCCCTAATGCTTTTTGTAAGTGTTCCTGAGTTCCAGGTGCTGAGTTCTGTCCACTACTGGGCAGGAGGAAAAGAGACCCCACGAAAGAACTGCTGGGCTGCTGGACTATGTGAGGAGCAGCCACACTGAGGTGCCTCAGAGAACCAGAGGGGTTATTGTAAGGACCAAGGTGGGACCTATAAGGGAATCTCTCTGGAGCCCAGGGACCGTGATGACAGTGAGCTGGTTGTAATGGGAACTAGAGCCAAGACAGATGCATTGTCTCTCTGGTCAGCTTACTTCGCTCTGGATGTGGGGTCCGTTCTCCTGTCTATAAGGAAGCTTCCTGACTCTACTCATGGCCTTTATTTTCTCTTTCATTTTCAGTTCTTTTCTTCTTTCAGACTTCCAGTGTAGAGCATTGACTCAATCATACTTCTCGGTTCTTGGAACATGATCATCATCAGTTCATGCAAGGTCTTATTGTTTTATTTGTATTTTCTCCTCTCTCTCCAATTTTTATTCCCATTCTCCTCACTCCCGTAGGCAGTTACTCCCTAATGTTTTTCTTTTTTAAAAAAAATTTTCAACTTTTAAGTTTGGGGATACATGTGCAAGATGTGCAGGTTTGTTACACAGGTAAATGTGTGCCATTGTAGTCAGCTACACAGATCATCCTATCACCCTGGAATTAAGCCCAGCACCCATTAGCTATTCTTCCTGATCCTCTCCCTCCTCCCACCCCTGCCTTCCAACAGGGCCCAGTGTGTGTTGCTCCCCACCACCTCCCGTCATGTGTTCATGTGTTCTCATTATTTAGATCCTACTTATAAGTGAAAACATGCTGTACTTGGTTTTCTGTTCCTACTTTAGTTTGCTAAGGATAACGGCCTTCAGTTCCATTCATGTCCCTGCAAAGGACATGATCCCATTCCTTTTTTTGGCTGTATAGTATTCCATGGTATATGTATACCACATTTTCTTTATCCAGTCTATCATTGACGGGCATTTAGTTTGACTTCATGTCTTTGCTATTGTGAATACTACCGCAATGAACATACACAGGCATGTGTCTTTATAGAGAACGATTTCTATTCCTTTGGGTATATACCCAGTAATGAGATTGCTGGGCTGAATGGTATATCTGCCTCTAGGTCTTTGAGGAATCGCCACACAGTCTTCCACAATGGTTGAACTAATTTACACTCACACCAACAGTGTCAAAGCATTCCTTTTTCTTCACAACCTTGCCAGCATCTGTTGCTTTTTGACTTTTTAATAATAGCCATTTTGACTGGTGCGAGATAGTATCTCATTGTGGTTTTGATTTGATTTTCACCTATAACCATCTGATACTTGACAAACCTGACGAAAATAAGCAATGGAGAAAGAATTCCCCAAGCACTAAACAAAACCTAGTTGGGAGCAGAACAATTCTCTCTTACCTATTCTTTTTCTTATGTGTGATCAAGAAGTCTGTGGTCAAAGTCTGAAATTTGGCACAAGTATAGCCCAGCAGTCTGAGACAAAGACAACCAAGGTAGCAGAGCTCATACTCAGAATAACAGACGAAGGAAGGAGTGGGGCCAAGGATGGACTCTGGTCAAGGCCAGCTTTCCCTGCATCTCTAGGGCTAGGTGTCCCTAGAATGCAAAGAGAAGTGCGGCTTCATTGTCTGGATACCAGAGTAGGGAATTAAAAAAAACAAAGGTGTATTCAAATTCACAGAGAAACAAAAAACACTAATGAAAATTGCAGGGCAGATTGCCTTTAATTAAGGATTGTGGGGCTATCACCAGTGAATATTATTTGTAAATGTCCTGCTCCCCACTACACTCTTGTGTCTAGAAGACAGGAGCTAATTATTCTTATTATGACAATAAAGCCATTGCCACCAGAATCATCTCCTCACAGAAGCCTCTTTGTGGAGGAGTTCTGAGACTGGGGGAGAAGAACCATGCAGAATTAACAGTAAATGCAAACAAGTTAAGATGCCCAGCTGTGTGAATGTGAAGGCCTCTTGTAGTCTTGACTCTGCCAATGACTTTGACCTTGAGAAAATTATCTCACTTCCTCAGGGCCTAAACAGCACTGAGGATCCCTTCTAACTCTGAGATTTGTGACTTAAACCCTAACCTCAAGGAGCTGTTCATCTAAGGGAGGGAGGGTGCTGCTTATACCCTCTGGGTATCACCTTGTTACTCATATGACTGGGGGTCAATTTTATATACTTTCTTACAGTTCTCATGGGAAAGAAATGACCTCCCACCTCTGTGCCCAACAGTGAAAGCATGGGCTCTAGAAACAGGAAGTCCCTGGTTCAAATCCCAACATGTTTTAGTTGTGTGACCTTAGGGAGGTTTACTTAACTCTCTGAGCTTCCAGACTCTTGGTCTGAAAAGTGGGAACAAGTGCCTACCTGAGGACTGTTATAAGGACTAAAAGAGATAATGTATGTAAAAGCGCTTGGTGCATTGCCTGGCACAGCATAAGCAGTTAGTGAAGAGGATGTGCTGGAAAGAACCTCAAAGTTCATAAGATCCAGACTTTTGCCTTTAGGCAAATATCTAATGGTGTCCATTTTACAGAGAGAGCAATTAAAACATAGAAAGTTTAAATAATGAGGAAAATGAATTATTTCCTCCAATAAATGAGAGCTGGGAGAAAGGGCAATCTCTCTTTTTTTTTTTAAGATTATTGCAAAACTAGCAATTAAGAGTTCCCAGGTGCTAGGTGTTCCTCCAAGGCCTCCTTCTCTCATACTAGGGCATGTCTCAGGATCACGTGATCTTCCTTGTTATGAAATCCTCTGGGGCAGGTTCACAGAGCCACTGCAGAGTTGCTGCAGGGGTTTTGAGGGTTTGTATATTGTATATTGAATTAAATTTACAGTTGAGCATAACTCATTACAAGCTTCACCACATTGTAAGCTCACCACCATGTTAACAACTTGTTTCTGCCAGTGGTACTATGAGTTAAGTGGTAGGTTAAAATTTGTTTGCAGTTTTGCAAAAAAATATAGGTAAGTACTGGTGACATGCTCAAGGAATTTTTTAATTTTTTAAAGAAAAAAAAGAACCTTTTTTTTTTTTAACTATACAAAAATTCTGAGTGGCTGTGAGAGTTAAGGCTGCAGTGAGCAAGTGTGATTTTCTCTTACTCCAGACTCCATGCCTCAGGAATTAGGCTGACCGACCTTGAACGGTCAGTGCATGAAGCCTTGGACCAATAATAGGCATGGAGTTACAACTGAGGTTGGCATAAATTCAGGACCTTGTGAGGACTGCATAGTCAGAGAAAGGGTAGGTTAGGGGAGATCACTCAGTCACAGGGAGACAGGAAGGAAGCTTTCCCTGAGAATCCTTCTGAGAAACAGGATCCCTCGCCTAGGGCATGCACAGAATTTTGGTATGTGGTGTAGAAACTCCCCATCCCCTGCCCAAGCCAAACAATAAACATAAAATTGTATTGAACTGGTAGTATTGCACCTGGGTTTGCTGGCAGGAGCACTGCATGGAATGTCCTCAGAAAGCCCTGCTGAAGGTGAGCTCAAAATAAATTATTAAAAACACATGAAGAAATGACCCCCTCTCCATCAGAAGACATAAATTTGGAGGAGTACAACCCCTAAAACCCCAACTATAGAATACTGTAAAAGAGACTAACATTTTTGAATGATTAAATAACTGAGATGTTAAAAATAATAATAATAATAACATGAAAATCTAGTGTAAAGAATCAACAAGAACTTCTACACATAAAAATATGGCGAATGAAACAAAATCTTATTGACTTGGCTAAAGAGCAAAGTAAAGCAGCTGCAGAGAGAGTTTTTGAACTCTGAAGAAATGAACCAAAATGCAGCACAGAGAAACAGGGAGAAGGAAAATAGAAGAAAAGTTAGGAGATTTGGACAAATGGAATGTGAAGCTCCAAAATATGACTTATATGAGTTATGGGAGAAAAAAAGAAAGGAAATTGGGTGGAACAATAATTTAAGTGATTCTGCTATGGTCTGAATGTTTGTGTCCCCCAAAAATTTATATGTTGAACTAATCCTCAATGTGATGGTATTGTCAGAGGCATTTGAACCAAAGCGACTCCATCTTGAGTGAGGGCTAGGAAAATGAGGCTGGGACTTGCTGGGCTGCATTTCCAGAAAGTCAGGTGTTCCTAGCTCTATATGTTTATGGTTAAGGGAACAGATTGATAATGTTTACTAAACAGACCCAGACTTGGGAGTGTCCTAATATCCCAATATCTTGAAAAGAAAGGCCTTCCTAATTTTGCTTTAGAGATAATAATATTGATTATTGCAAAACTAGCAATTAAGAAAATTAATCCTTTATCACACACCCTTGTAGCAGAGCACATCTCCCCATTCTCTTTTTTATCCTGTATATACAAGCACTGTACCTAGGGTGGACGCGTTTCTCATTTTACTTTCGGGAACACCCTACTCTGCCTGTGGAGTAACTATTCTTTCTCCACTTTATTTTCTAAATCAGCTTGCTTATACTTTGCACTATGGACTCACCCTGAATTCTTTCTTGTGCAAGATCCAAGCACCCTCTCTTGGGATCTGGATTGAGACCCCTTTCCTGTAACAGTATTAGGAGATGAGGCCTTTGGGAGGTGACAAGGTCCTGAGAGCAGAGCCTTCATGAATAGCATTGCTGCCCTTATAAAACAGACTGGAGGGAGCTCGTTTGCCCTTTCCACCATGTGAGGACACAGCAAGAAGGTATCATCTATGAGGAACTGGCCCTCATCAGATATGGAATCTGCTGGTGTCTGAATCTTGGACTTCCCAGCCTCCAGAACTGTGAGAAATAAAGTTCTGTTGTTTATAAGCTCTCCAGCTTGTATTGTGCTGTAGTAGCCTGAATGAACTAAGACAGTGATACTGACTGAATTTTCCAGAACTGATAAGAGATACCATCTATAGATTCAAGAAACACAAGTCCTGAATAGGATAAATAATGACAAATCTACATGTCTCCCTGACATCCCCTCACACACACAGAACTGAAGAAAACAAAGACTAAGATAAAAATCTGAAAAGCAGTCTGAGGGAGAAAATGGATTACTCCCAAGGAGCAATTCAACTTTCTTAGGCAGACTTTTGGACAGCAACAAAAGAGGTCAGGAAATAGTCTCTTCAAACTTATAAAAAACAATAATGATAATAACCATTTAACTAAACATCTGTTCTTGGCAAAACTATAGCTCCAGACAGACTGGGAATGAAACGAAATTACAGAGACAAAAAGGTAGCTGACTACAAACACTTGCTGAGAGACGTGCTAACATTGACCACTCAGGAAGAGGGAAGTAAAATCCAGAAGGACAGGAGGGGATGCAAGAAGCAGTAATAAGCAAATAAATTGGTAAATGCGTGAGTAAAAATAAAGAAGCTTAGCTTCATAGAACAGTAAAAAACGTAGTGACAATTAGAGGTATATTAAAACAAGGTTAGGCTTTAAGGACCTTTTCTCCCCACCCTCCCCAATGTATATATATAACAATTCAGTCTCCTAGGTCCAACAGCTTCATCCCAGCAGCATCCCATTTCCTCCTTTCTTCCTCTTTCCCCCATCACCCACAACCAATAGTTGGCTCGCTGTCACTGCCATTGCCCAAAAGGAGAGTTTAATGGACAGACTGGCTACAAAGATGTGTGTAGGATGAAGGCAAACCAACAAGAAATGGTGAAGCATTCTTGGGCTAACAAGAGCAACTACCACCCCAGCCCTGAAAGGGGAAGTGAAGAAGCAATATTGAACCCAGAGAGAGCTGTAGCTTCCACAGAAGCTGCAGTGTAAGGCAGGAGACAGTGGCATCAGCCAACCCACGGCCCCGGAGGGAAGGGGAACAACCAGTCTCTCTCTACTCCGGTCCTATTATCTTCTGCAGATGCCATCTGTTGGCTAAACGGAATCAGAAGCCAGAAGGCAAGAGAGCCTCTACATTCCGTAGAGCTCATCTTTATAGGCACAGAGGGGGAGAGAATCTTGTGTGGCAAACAATATCCAACACATCCCACAGCCCTCCCCATGACCTGCCACCTATTGTCCCAATTCATTAGCACTCCCTTCATCTAAATTCTTTGAATGAGTTGTAATTGCTCTCTCTCCACTTCATCTTTCATCCTTTCCATATTGCCAGATCCATCAGTCACTTCTGCTCTTATGCCCATGATCTCTCCGCAGTATTTGGCACAGTCGACCCGACCACTTCCTCCTTTAAACATCTCCTCTGGGGATCATCCCCTACTTTACTGGGCTTCTTCTATCTAACTGGTTGCTGCTTGTTGTCTTTTTTGGCTCCTCCTCTGCCTGGCCTGTAGATGGAGTGTCCAGGGATCAGTACGGGCCCCAGTCTGATCTTCACACTCACCCCATGGCCCTAAGCGGTACCTATACACTTTGTTACACCTACTTATTTTTTACTTCCGCCCTCTTACAGCCAATTATCTGCCTAACTTCTCCACTTAGATGTCCAGTAGATATGTCAAGTTTAACGTGAGCAAAATGGAACTTTACTTTTACCACCTCTAGTTTCAAACCTATTCTTCAGTCATTCTAAACTTTCATATTTTTCTCCCTGATCAAACCCCAAATCTAGTAGGTATCCATTTTTTTTCTTCTGACCATCTCCAATCTATTCATTCTAACTAGCAAGCTCTGTTGATTCTACCCTCAAAACCTATTCCAAATATGTTCACCTCTCTCCATCTCTCCTCCTATCACTGTAGTCAAAACCAGCATCATCTCACTTGGTTGACCACAAAAGCCTTGCCACTAAACACCTCTCAGTCCTCTCTCCCTCTGCAATAATTTCTCCAAACAAATATATCTCTTTAAGATTTGGATTATACACTTTTATGGAGTATATGTGACATTTTGTTACATGTATATAGTACATAGTGATCAAGTTAGGGTATTTACAGATTCCACATGCATTTTTGTTTTATAGTAACTCTAATCTGCAATCGCTGAATTTATGCCTCCTATCTAACTGTGTGCTCGCATCCTTTAACCCGTTTCTCTTCATCCACCCGCTCCCTCTGCCCTGCTCACCCTTCTCAGTTTCTGATTCTCTATCTTTTCACTCTGCCTCCATGTGATCAAATTTTTAAATTCCCACATATAAGTGAGAACATGCGATGTTTGTCTTTTTGTGCCTGGCTTGTTTAATTTAAGATAATGACCTTCAGTTCCATCCATGTTGCTGCAAATGACATTCTTTTCATTTTCATTTTCAATTTTTCAAAAAAAAGAAAAATTTCATTCTTTTTTTTTTTTTTTTTTTTTTTTTTTTGAGACAGAGTCTCACTCTGTCACCCAGGCTGGAGTACAATGGTGCGATCTTGGCTCACTGCAACCTCCGCCTCCCAGGTTCAAGTGATTCTCATGCCTCAGCCTCCCGAGTAGCTGGGATTACAGGCACATGCCACCACACCCAGCTAATTTTTGTATTTTTAGTAGAAATAGGGTTTCACCATGTTGGCCAGGATGGTCTCCATCTCCTGACCTCGTGATCCACCCGCCTTGCCCTCCCAAAGCGCTGGGATTACAGACGTGAGCCACTGTACCTGGCCAATTTTATTCTTTTCAATGGCCAAATATTATTCTACTGTGTATATATAGCATATTTTCTTTATCCATTCATCCACTGATGAACACTTAGGTTAATTCCTTATCTTTTCTATTGTGAGTAGTACTGCAATAAACATGTGAGTGCAGGTATTTCTTTGATATTTTGATTTCATTTCCTTTGCATAGATACCCAGTAGTGGGGTTGCTGGATTGAACGGTAGTTCTATTTTCAGTTTTTTGAGAAATCCCTATACTATTTTCCATAGAGGCTTTACTAGTTTACATTACCACCAACAGTGTATATGAGTTCTCTTTTCTCTGTCTCCTTGCCAACATCTGCGATTTTTTGTCTTTTTTAATAATAACCATTCTGACTGGAGTAAGATATTATCTTGTTGTGGTTTTGATTTGTATTTATCTGGTGACTAGTCATGGTGAACATTTCTTCATATACTTCTTGGCTGTTTGCATGTCTTCTTTTGAGAAATGTCTATTCATATCTTTTGCACACTTTTTAATGGGATTATGTGTTGTTTACCTGTTGAGTTGTTTGATTATCTTGTATATTCTGGATATTAGTCCTCTGTCACATGAATAGTTTGCAAATACTTTCTCCAGTTTTGCAGGTTGTCTGTTCACTCTGTTGATAGTTTCTTTTGCTGTGCAGAAGGTTTTAGTTTAATTAAGTACCATGTGTCTATTTTTGTTGCCTGTGCTTTTTAGGTCTTAGTCATAAATTCTTTGCCTAGCCCAACGTCCAGGAGAGTTTTCTCTAGGTTTTCTTCTAGGATTTTTGTAGTTTCAGGTCTCACAGTTAAGTCTTTAATCCATTTTAAGTTAATTTTGTACAAAATGTTTCTCATCATTTTGTGTCTTGAGACATAAAGTCAGATTCATTCTTCTGCATCTGGCTATCCAAATTTCCTAGCACCATTTATTAAAGAGGCCATCGTTTCCCCAATTTAAGTCCTTGTCAACTTTGTCAGAGATCAGTTGGCTGTAAATATGTGGCTTTATTGCTGGGATCTGTATTCTGTTCCGTTGGGCTATGTGTTTATTTTTATACCAATATCATGATGTTTGGGTTACTATAGCCTTGTTTTTTGTTTTTTTTTTTTTCTTGAGACAGGGTCTTGTTCTGTCACCCAGGCTGGAGTGCAGTGGCATGATCGCAGCTCACTGCAGCCTCCACCTCCTGGCCTCAGACTGATCTGATCCTCTGCCCTGAGCCTCCCAAGTAGCTGGGACCACAGGTGTATGCCAACATGCCTGGCTAATTTTTTGATTTGTTGTAGAAATGAAGTCTTACTATGTAGCCCAGACTGGTCTCAACTCCTGGGCTCCATTGATCCTCCCACCTCGGCCTACCAAAATACTTACAGGCATGAGCCATGGCACCGGGCTGTAATATATTTTGAAGTCATTTAATGTAACGCTTTGTTCTTGGTGCTCAGGATTTCTTTGGCTATTTGGGCTTTTTGGGGGAACGGGGGTTGGTCCATATGAATTTTAGGATTTTTTTTTTCAAATGCTGTGAAGAATGATGTTGGTATTTTGTTAGGGATTGCATTGAATCTGCAGATTACTTTGAACAATATGGTCATTTTAGTGATATTGATATTCCTTCCAATCCATGAGCACAGGGTGTTTTTCCATTTGTGTCGTTTTGAATTTCTCTCAACAGTATTTTGTAGTTTTCCTTGTAAAGATCTTTCACCTCCTTGGTTAAATTCAATCCTAAATTGTTTTTGTTAACAAAAATCTCTAAATGAGATTGCCTTCTTGATTTATTTGTTGACTAGATCATTATTGATGTAAAGAAATGCTACTGATTTTTGCATATTAATTTTGTAGCCTGAAACTGTACTGAATTCATTTACAAGATCTAAGGGTTTTTTGGTGAAATCATACCTTGTGTTTCTTTCTTTTGCCTGGTTCTTATAGCTAGGATTTTTAGTACTATGTTGAATAAGAGTGTTGAGAGTAGACATCCTTGCCTTGTTCCAGTGCTTAGAGGAAAAGCTTTATGCTTTTCCTCATTCAGCATGTTAGCTATGGGTTGTCATATATGGCTCATATGATTTTTTGAGGTATGTTCCATCTACGCCTACTGTGTTGTATGTTTTTATCTTAAAAGGACGTTAAATTTTATCAAATGCTTTTTCTGCATCTATTAAGATGATCATATGGTTTTTGCTCTACATTCTATTGATAATATGTATCATGCTTATTTATTTATATTGAACCATCTTTGCATCTCTACTATAAATCCCACTTGATTGTGATGTAGTATTTTTCTATGTGCTGTTGGATTTGGTTTGCTAGTATTTTGTTGAGGATTTTTGTATCTATGTTCATTAGGGATATTGACCTATAATTTTCTTTGTGTTGGTGTTGTGGTGTATCTGTCTGGCTTTGGTATCAGGGTGATGCCGACCTCATATAATTAGTTAGGGAAAATTCCTTCCTCTTTGACTTGTTTGAACAGTTTCAGGAGGATCGGTATTAGTTCTTCTTTGTATGTTTAGTAGAATTCAGCTGTTAATCCCTCCAGTCCTGGGTTTTTCTTCTTTGAGAGACTTTTAATTACTGATTCAGTCTTGCTATTAATTATTGGTCTGCTCAGGTTTTCTATTTCTTTCTGATTCAGTCTTGGTAGGTTGTATGCTTCCAGGAATTTATCCACTTCCTCTAGGTTTTCCAATTTTATCTAGTTGTTTATAACAGTCTCTGATGATCTTTAATATTTCTGTGATGTCAGTTGTAATGTCTCCTTTTTCAATTCTGATTTTGTTCATATGGGTCTTCTGTCTTCTTGGTTAGTCTAGCTAGTAGCTTATCGATTCTGTATATCTTTTCAAAGAACCAAATTTTCATCTCATTGATCCTTTGTATTTCTTTAAGTCTCTTATTTTCTGCTCTGATCTTTATTATTTCTTTTCTTCTGCTAATTTGGGGTTTGGTTTGTTCTTGCTTTTCTAGCTCCTTCAGGTCCATTGTTGGATTGTTAATTTGTAATCTTTCTACTTTTTTAACACACGCATTTATTGCTGTAAACTTTCCTCTTAGCACTGCCTTTGCTGAATCCCACAGGGTTTTTTTGTGTTTCCATTTTCATTTGTTTTTAGATTTTTTAAAATTTCCATCTTAATTTTTTTTTTCTTTTTTTAAATGGAGTTTTGCTTTTGTTGCCCAGGCTGGAGTGCAATGGTGTAAACTCAGCTCACTGCAACCTCCGCCTCCTGGGTTCAAGCGGTTCTCCTGCCTCAGCCTCCCACGTAGCTGGGATTACAGGCTCTCGCCAGCACGCCCAGCTAATTTTTTTGTGTTTGTTTTGTTTTGACGGAGTCTGGCTCTGTCGCCCAGGCTGGAGTGCAGGGGCTCCATCTTGGCTCACTGCAAGCTCCGCCTCTCGGGTTCACGCCATTCTCCTGCCTCAGACTCCCGAGTAGCTGGGACTACAGGCGCTCGCCAACACGCCGGGCTAATTTTTTTTTTTTTTTTTTTGTATTTTTAGTAGAGACAGGTTTTTACCGTATTAGCCAGGATGGTCTCTATCTCCTGACCTCGTGATCCGCCCGCCTCGGCCTCCCAAAGTGCTGGAATTACAGGCGTGAGCCACTGCGCCCAGCCTGTTTTTTTGTATTTTTCATAGAGACGGGGTTTCACCATGCTGTCTAGGCTGGTCTCAAACTTCTGACCTCAGGTGATCCACCCGCCTCAGCCACCCAAGTGCTGGGATTACAGGTGTGAGCCACGATGCCTGGCCTTCCATCTTAATTTCTTCATTGACACAGTGGTCATTCATGTGGTTTAACGTCTATGTATTTGTATAGTTTCCAAAGTTTTTCTTGGTATTGACTTCTCATTTTATTCTATTGCGGTCTGAGAAAATACTTGACATGATTTCAATTTTTAAAAATTTGTTGAGAGTTGTTTTGTCATCTAATATATGGTCTATGTTGGAGAAGTTTCCATGTTCTGATGAAAAGAATGTATATTCTGCAATCGTTGAATAGAATGTTCTGTAAACATTAGGTTCATTTGGTCTAAAGTCCAGTTAAAATCCAATGTTTCTCTGTTGATTTTCTGTCTAGATAATCTGTCTAACACTGAGCATGAGGTGTTAAAGTCCCCCACTATTATTGTATTCCAATCTGTCTCTCTTTTTAGAGCTAGTAATATTTGCTTTATGAATCTTGGTGCTCTGGTGTTTGGTGTATATATATTTAGAACTGTTGTATCTTCTTGCTGGATTGATCTCTTTATCATTATATAATGACATTTTTGGCTTTTTTTTTTTTTTCTCACAATTCTTGACTTAAAGTCTGTTGTATCTGATATAAGTATAGCTACTCCTTCCTTCTCACTTTTTGTCTCCGTTTGTATGGAATATCTTTTTCCAACCCTTTACTTTGTCTGTATTTGTCTTTACTGGTAAGAAACTTTACTGAGTTTCTTGAAGCAGCTTACAGGTGGATTATCTCTTTAAATAAATCCAGCCATTCTACATCTTTCAAGTGAAGAATTTAATCCATTTACATTGAAGATTATTATTGATATATGAGATTTTGTTCCTGTCATATTGTTGTTTTCAGATTGTTTTATATATTCTTTGTTCCTTTCTTCTTGATGTTATTGTGGTTTGGTGGATTTCTGTAGAGGCACTATTTGAGTCCTTTCTCTTCTTCCCTTGTGCGATTGCTTTACTAGAGAGTTTTATACTTTTGTGTGTTTTTATGATGGTAAATGTCATCCTATCACTTCCAGGTTTAGGACTCTCTTGAGCATTTCTTGTAGGACTGATCTAGTGATAACAAATTCCCTCAGTATTTGCCTGTCTGGGAAATACTTTATTTCTCTTTCCTTTATAGTTTAATTTGACTGGATCTAATATTCTTGGCTGGCAGTTATTTTCTTTCATCATTTTGAATATACCATCCCATTATCTTTTGTCCTGTAGGGTTTCTGCAGAGAAATTCACTGTTAATCTGATGAGTTGTCCTTTTAGGTGACTAGGCACTATTCTGTTGCTGTTTTTAGAATTTGCTCTTTGTTTTTGACTTTAGACAGTCTAATTATAATGTGCTATGGAGAAGACCTTTTGCATTGCATCTGCCTGGGAAACACTGAGCCTCCTATACCTGCATGTCCAAATCCCTTGCTAGGCTTCGGAAGTTTTCATCTATTATTTCATTAAACAGATTTTCTAATCCTTTCATTTCTTCTTCATCCTCAGGGATACTAACAATTCATATATTCAGTTGCTTTATGCTGTCCCAAATATCATGAAGTCTTTGCTAATTTTTTTTATCTAGGCAAAGTAAATGGAATTTTTTTAAAATTATTTTTTATTTTTGTCTGACTAGGTTATTTCAAAAGAGCTGCCTTCACGCTCTGAGATTCTTTCTTTTCCCCAATCTAGTTCTATTGTTGAAGCTTTCAAATGTATTTTGTATTTCCTTTAATAAATTCTTCATATCCAGAATTTTTATTTGGTTCTTTTAAAGAACAATCTATTGCTTCAGTAAATTCCTCATTCATATCCTACATTATTATTTTTGTTTCTATTGTTTTTCAGAATTCTCTTAAATATCACTGAGTTTCTTTAAAATCAGTATTTTGAATTCTTTATCTAGAATTTCATGAATTTCTTTCTGATTAATAACTGTAGCTGGAGAGATATTGTGTTCCTTTGTTGGTGTCATATTTCTTTGTTCTTTTGTTTCCTGTGTCCTTACGTTGATATCTGCACTTCTTAGTGCAACAGTCACTTCTTCCATTTTTGAAATTGCTTTCATAGGGGAGGATTTTTTTTCCTGAAGATTTTACATGTTATTTGTTGAGTAGGGTGCTTTGGCTTTGATTCTGAGTGCCTATAGTAGTGTGATCTCTGTATGATTTATTTGGCAGTATACAACATCAGTGGTATCTGTGACTTCCTCATTGACTTAAGGTGCACTTACTAGTGAAGGCTGTGGTGAAGTTTGGCTGGGAACTAAGATGTTAGGTGGGCCAGTCTTCAGGCCCTACTGATGGCAGCAGTGGGTTGAATGAGCCTGTGCTTGGGCCACAGAGTGGCTTAAACTGACACCAGTGTTAGTGGGTCTTGGACAGCCCATTCTTGGGCCTTCAGGTGACTTGCTTAGATGTTAGCAGTGGCAGCAGTGGGCGAGGCTTGTGGGCAACTTCTCCTGGGCAGCTGGTGTGAAATGGGTAATGGCAGTAGCAGTGGTGGAACAACCCACTAGGACCTAAGCAGTCTGTGCTGGTGTTGGTGGTGGCTGTGACAAGTTGGGCAGGCTAGTACCCTGACCCACTGGTAGCATGTGTGGGTGGGTGTCAGCTGTGGTGGTATTGGTAGGTTGAGTTGGGCTGACCTCAGACCCTGGCAGGAATGATTCAGATGCCAGTGGTAGTAGATTGGGCTGGGCAATTTCCAGGCCCCTGGCTGATGTGCTTGTGTACTGGAGGGATGGCATCAGGTCAGCAGACCTGTCCTCAGGCCCCCCTGCAATGCATTCAAGTGCTAGCTATGATAGGCAGAGATGGGGAGGTCCCCAGACCACTGGCAGAATGCATAGGTGTGGGCTGGCTGTAGTGGTTGCACTGTAGTCCTGCAACCAGGGAAGACCACTCTCAGCGGGAGCATCATGAGCAAGTAGCTGTGGGGAGTGTAGTCTGCTCACACCTTTGTCCACAGCAGCCCATAGCAGCAGTGGTGGGATTTGTCCTAGGAATGTGTGGAAGTCCCGGTCTCTACTCTCCCTCCTCAACTTCGACTTGGCTTGGCGACAGCAGCCCCAGCCAGGCCCAAGGGCAGAATGCAGACCCAGGTGGTTGAGCTCTCAGAATAATGACTATGGGTTTGCCACCAGGAGGGCAGGACCCCTCTCAGGTGGAACAGCATGGACAAGTAGCCACAGGGAGTGCTATCTTCTCATGCCCTGGTCTCACTGCAGCCTGTAGCAGTGGCGATGGGATTTTTCCAGGGGATGCATGGGAGTACTCAGTCTCCCCTCTCTTTTTTGCATGGTGGCAGCAGTAGCAGCAGAAACAGCAGTGCCACATCAGTCTGGCCTCAGGGTAAGACATAGACCCCAGGCAGCGAGGTTCTCAGAATGGCACCGAACTGAAGCTGCTGTGGGCTCAGATGCCTGTGGGACTCTGCGTGACTTCCTTCTCTGGAGCAATGTTTCTGTTGATTTCTAGGCAGCTCCCTGTGTTAGGCTCGAAGCCCACAAGGATTGAGAAATTCTCTCATTGCTAAGACTGTAAAAGCCTGTGGTGGGAGTATGGATCCTGGAGGTTTCTCTGTTACCCTTTCTCCACATCCAGGAGCTTCTCCCAGCTCCCCGGCAATCCTGGCTGAGCAAACTGCCTTGCCTTGCTCTCCTTGCTTTCAGTGTTTCCTGTAACTTCTCTATTGAATCCTAGTGTTCTCTTAGATGATTGATGCTGTGCGAATATCTACTTGTTATTTTGGTTCCTCTCCATGGAGGAGGCACATACTAGTGTCATCTATTCAGCCATCTTCACTACTTCCTCCAAATAGATTTTTTTTAAGTAATTATATTTTTTCTTTGTCTGTTGCACTTATTTTCTAACACTTATTACTTATTTTATTAAGTGTTATTTATTGTTATTGTTATTTCTAACACTTCTGTACTTATTTTTGTCTATCTCTCCCTTCTAGAATGTAAACTCCTTGAAGAAAGGAACTTTTTAAAAACTGATGCATGCCAAGTACCCAGAACAGTGCCTAGCACATGTGTTCAATATTTGCTTACTAAATTGAATCATTACTCCTCTGTTTATAACACTTCAGTAGCTTCCCATTGCACTTAGAAAAAAAAATCCAAACTCTTTAGCATGGTCCACAAGGCCCCCACATGATTCATCCCTGCTTACTTCTCCACTTTAATATCTATGGCTGGCCAGACGCGGTGGCTCATGCCTGTAATCCCAGCACTTTGGGAGGCCAAGGCGGGTGGATCACCTGAGGTCAGGAGTTCGAGAACAGCCTGGTCAACATAGCAAAACCCCGTCTCTTCTAAAAATACAAAAAAATTAGCCAGATGTGGTGGCGTGCGCCTGTAGTCCCAGCTACTCGGGAGGCTGAGGCAAGAGAATCACTTGAACGCAGGTGGTGGAGATTACCAGTAAGCCAAGATTGCACCACTGCACTTCAGCCTGGGCAACAGAGCAAGACTCCGTCTCTACTTAAAAAACAAACAAACAAAAAAAAACAAAAAAAAAACCTATGGCTCTTTCTGTTCTCCCATACCCATACTCTAAATGCAGTCTTTTTGTACCGTTTGTCCCTGCTGTAGGACTTTGCTGTTCCCTCTAGCTGATGTGATCTTAGACCTTCCCTCTCACTATTCAGATTTCAGCTCTCATGCCGTCTTCTCAGGGAACTCCTCTCTGATCACACATTATAAAATAGATAATAGGTCACCATCTATCACAGACTTCTTTCAGTTTCCTGCATAGTACTAATTACTTTTTTTTTTTCCTTTCAATTTTAACGTATTGCCTGTCACCATGTGCTGGAATATAAACTCCATGAGTGCAGAAACGTTGTTAAACTTAGCACTGTTGTAACCTAGAAACATCCTGGCACATCACGGGCACTTAATAAATGAATTCAGGAGACATACGAAGCCTGGAGATAACAGATTTGAAAGAACAGAGAAAACAGGGGGAAAAGTCAACAAGAAATAATTCAGGCTGGGCGCAGTGGCTCACGCCTGTAATCCCAGCACTTTGGGAGGCCGAGGTGGGAGGATCACTTGAGCCCGGGAGTTCAAGGCCACAGTAAGCTACGAGTGCACCACAACTAGAGCCTAGGTGACAGAGCAAGACCGTATCTCTAAAATAATAAAAATTCAGCCAGTTGTGGTGGCTCACACCTGTAATCCCAGCTAGTCAGGAGGCTGAGGCAGGAGGATCACGTGAGCCCAGGAGTTTCTAGGCGGCAGTGAGCTCTGACCCCAACACTGCACTCCAGCCTGGACAAAAGAGCAAGACTACATCTCTAAAAATAACAATGATAATTCAATAAAATTTCCCAGAAATTTTATTCTGAAAAGCTAAACGTTTCTAGAATGAAACTGAAAAGCTATACGTTTCCAGAATGAAAGAGCCCACTGATTTAACCAGCACAGTGGAGGGAAAAGCTCATACAAAGTCACATCAACAAATCTAAGAGTAAGGGCATGGAGTCACATGCGTCCAATCCCAATGCACTGGGAGGCTGAGCATCACTTGAGACCAGCCTGGACAATATAGGAAGACCCGTCTCTACAAAAAATAAACAAATTAGCCGGGTGTGGTGGCATGCTCCTGTAGCTACTCGGGAGGTTCAAGTGGGAGGAATACTGGAGCCCAGGACTTTGAGGCCACAGTGAGCTATGACTGCACCACTGCCCTCAAGCCTGGATGACAGAGTGAAACCCTGTCTCTAAAAGACAAAAGGAGGGGGACCACAGAGAGAGGAGAAGGGAGGAAAGGGAGGAGGCGGAGAAGAGTAAGAACACAGACAAGACCCGAAGATTCCGGTAAAAAACAAAAACAAAAGAACAGACCATATACAAAGGATCAGAACTCAGGGTGTCACAAGAATTCTCAACAACAAAGGATGCCAGAGGGCAGTGGAGCAATGCTTTTGAAATTCTGAAGGAAAATTATTTTCAACCATGAATCCTAAACTTAAGGAACCTAATTAAGTATAAAAGCGGGATAAAGATATTTCCAGATATTCAAGATTTTAAAAATTCAACTTCCATGCACCATTTCTCAGAAAGCTCCTAGAAAATGTTCCTCCAAAATGAAGTAAATTAAGAGAGAAAACATAGGATAAAGAAACAGAAGCAATCTAGGACCCCCAGTATGATGGTGAAGGAATATCCAGGAAGCCAGGTACAGGTGAGGAAGCAGCTATTCCAGATTCAAGGCCAGGAGGCTTAAGAGATGCATCAAAACAAAACTGGTAAGAGCACCTGGTGAATGAGGACCTGGAGATTTTGACAACCGTGAAGGAGTTTGGAGTACAATAAGTAATAAAGACATAGGAAATGATGCAAAAAGGGAAAAGGAACTCCAGGAAGACAAAAGATTCTGCAGGAAGGAAAAATGATTGTGGCCACATGCACAGCCCAGGTGTGAATAGCTTTTACACAGATGTAATAACAAGCACACCGAATACTTGTTTAACCACATTGAAGGGATGGTGATGGATGGAAGAGAATGTCTGTGTGTGTGATAAATGATAGAGAGAGCAGAGGGCTACATCTTCCTGCTCCACAGTGGGAAATGAGAGGATAAGGCCCCAAACACGAGTTATTTAGAAAAAACCAAGGCAAACACAAAACAGTTTGCTAAAAGGTATGAACTGGGTCTTTGGAGGGAGGAATGGGGCAGGGAAATGTGCCTATTTGTAAGAAGCACTGTAGAAATAGTTTACCATATATGCAAGTATAGTTATAAAAAACTAAAAACTATGAATATAAAAAATAAAAAGGGAAAACTTACGAGTCCACAAATGAGAGAACAGAGAAGAAATATGCTCTTTGCCACTAGCGTAATTTTACAGGTAGTTTTGTATAATCCTCCCTTTTCCATCTTTAAGATGGCAATTTAAAAAATCAGAAAGGACTGTCGGGCGCGGTGGCTCACGCCTGTAATTCCAGCACTTTAGGAGGCTGAGGTGGGGGGATCACGAGGTCAGGAGATCGAGACCATCCTGGCTAACAGGGTGAAACCCCGTCTCTACTAAAAATACAAAAAAAATTAGCCGGGCATGATGGCAGACGCCTGTAGTTTCAGCTACTCGGGAGGCTGAGGCAGAATTCCATGAACCCAGGAGGCGGAGCTTGCAGTGAGCCGAGATTGCGCCACTGTACTCCAGCCTGAGTGAGCGAGACTCCGTCTCAAAAAAAAAAAAAAAAAAATCAGAAAGGACAAGAAAAACAGTTGACTGTGTTAGGAGGCAAGGCTGCACATTCTATTTCCTCTGGGGCAGTGCTTATTTTCCAAGGAAGAATTTTGGGGGTGCTATACTGGATGTCTCCCTTCTCAGGGAGAGTCATCACTTGCTCCAAAATGCTGGACCTCAGCTCAAGGGCACCACCGCAGGAGGAATAACAAGGTGGAGCCATGCAACAAATGGTCTGTGTCCCGCAGTAGGCTCTTTTTGAGGGACTTCCAGAAATGACAGCACGTGTGCAAACAGAACAGAAAGCAAAGTTACAGAGTTACAGAAGGCACAGAAGGAAAACCTTCGGCTACTGCTATCAATGGAATTTCTCTGCAGCCTGGTGGCATTTGAGATACAATATAGATCCTACAGATATACATTTCCAGACCGTTCATTCAACAAGTCTTTATTGAGCACCTACTCTGTGCCCAGCACTGCACTAGGTGCCATCAGAATACAAGAGTAGTATAAGATGTTATCCGCCCTCCAGGAGCTTACAAAACTAGAGGCAGAAATAAGATGTACATGTGACTCAGGCAGCATGTGGCACACACAAAGTGGGCAGCTCTGAGACAATGGTGGTCAAGAGACCACTGAGACCCGGAACAGTCTCTTACAACAGGGTGGAGGACTTAAAACTTGGATGAACAGGGACTGGCAGAGCATTTGGAATGGGTAAGGTCAAGACTGGGAGATCAATTTGGCTGGAGCAGGGGAGCTTGTGTTAAACTGTGGCCATGAGGGGCGCCTGGACAGAGGCTGGGTCCGTGGGCAATGAGGAGACACGTTACTCCCTCTCTTGACATGAAGACCTGGTGGACTTGTGGCCTCCTGCTGCCTTCCTTTCCCTGTCTTCCCATCTCCACTCTCTCCTAGGAAAGTGGAACCTGGAGGCTGAGTAGGGCCAGGGACAGTGGATTAACACCCTGCTGGGGAACGTGGTCAGAACTCCCCAGGCAGGGGAGGTTCTGTTCCACTGGATATTTGTCTTGGTGTTTTTGGATGTGCTAATCAAGAGCAAGATGTTCTGGATTCTTAAAACTCCCCCCACAAGGACCAATCCAGAGATAATTTATTGATCAGTGACCACAGCTGTACCCCAAAGCCGTGTATGTCTGGATCCTTCTCTAAGACCACAGATAGCTCCAGGGAGTCCCACATCCTTGGCTATGGAAATATGCTCAGCCCTGGTTTCAGAGAAGCCTGGACTCCACTCTGGACCCCATGAGATGATATGCGCTGGTACTCCAGGCCTTAAATGGCTTGGGAAGCCTCAGTGGATTTTCATTGTTTATTTTCAGCATTGCCGTGTATGCTTAACTCTGAGATGGGGTGGGGTCGGTCTGTTTAAAACGCCAGGGAAGGCGGGCAGCAGAGTGGATTTGTGCAAGAAGGAACCTGTAGGGTTTAAGGACAGCAAAATGATCTTAGGCATAATCAACTGGTTTTTCCAAGGTCTTGCCACGGTGGGCAAGAAAATGCTGTGTCAGGCCCTTACTCCACAGAGAGTGCAGAGCCGGGGCCAAGGTAGTGGTCAAAAAGGAAAGGAGCCCTCATGGACTCCAGGGCCAGAAGTTCCCTCGGGAAACTAGCAGGAGGTGGGAGAAGAGCCCCATTAGGGCAGTAGATGGAGCAACAGCACTGAGTGAGACCTCAGGGGGCCAGAGCGACGGGAAGGTGGCTGCCAGTGGATATGGGGTCCCCTACTCCAGGTGCTCAGGCCAGGCATCCCTTCCCCCCATTGAGAGTCCTGGAATTCCAAAGAAGTGAAGCATCTGAGGGTGTGGGGCCAGGGGCAGATGTCAGGGTTCAGGGTCTCAGCAGGAGGCGCGTTCCTGGCCACTTGAGCCACAGGAAGGGGACCAGGCGCCGGGTGAAGGTGGCAGTGAAGGTGTAGATGAGTTCCTGTGACTCTGCGTTGGTGAAAGTCACAGTGCCCCCTTCATAATCCAGGGCGATGCCCACTCTCCGGGGCCGCAGTGCTGGGAAAAGCTCGGCCTCGGGGCTGGTGTTGGCCCAGATGCCGGAAGAGGAGAGGCGCAGTGCCCACACGCCATCCTCTGGCCGCAGGGAGAGGTCTCCCTTCCTCTTCATAGAGTCTCTGGCCACCCCCACCATGCAGCTTTCCAGAACTTCCTCCTCTTCCTCCTCCTCTTCTTCCTCTTCATCGCCCAACGATTCCTCATCTTCGTCTGTTTCCCAGTCATCGTATCCATCCCCATAGCCGGCCTCCTCTTCCTCTTCCTCCTCTTCTCCTTCTTCCTCCTCATCCCCATCTTCTTCATCCTCAGACCAGCCCTCCCTCTCCACTTCCACTTCCCAGTAGACCTTGCCCCAGGTGAAGCCCTTGCTGCCCAGCACCCCAGGCTCACAGTCAAACTGCTGGGGGTGCAGGTAGGCGCTCTTGTACAAGCTGGTGTAGGTCACGCACTTCCAGTCCTCTGACAGCTGCAGGTACCCACTGGCCGACTGTGGGTCCAGGGTGACACTCACTGTGGGGACAAGGGGAAAAAAAAACAAACAACATCACTGTTTTTTTTTTTTAAGTTAGAGGGAATAAAATTTATTTTGGCAGACAGTGTTAAACAAAATTAAAGTTGCATATATTAGTAACGTAACATCCTTAATTTGGTATAAGTGTGACACATTTTCTGGCTTTGTATTCTGCTAAATCACCATAACTAAACTGCTTTATAAACATGATATACTGAAATTTAACTTTACTGTTTTCGCTTACGCTCTGATTCCAAACAAAACTTCATAAGCTTCCTCTATCTCTGGATCTCTGGGTCCAACTCATCATCAATATCATCCAAGTGTGGATCACCAGCCCCTGATAAATCTGTTCCACTTTCTTCATAATCTAGAAAAAAAGTCCTCTTTTTCAAGTAACTCTTGATATGCCTCTTGGGAATCTGGATTGGCTGCAGTGAAACGAACACTATGAGATGTATAAAATGCTGGTTCATTCACATAGTAATTGGGATCTTTTTCGGGTGTTGCATTTCTGCATGATGAAGTTGCATGGACTCTACTCCAGTTACTGCACTGGAGCTCTACAAGCTTCAAGAGCATCTGCTTCATGTCTCTGCCACAGTTTGCATCTATAACAACATTTTCAATTTCCTAAATAATTTCTTCCATATCAGTCCCTCCTTTTTCCTTCCAAGCATCTTCCAAAACTGACCCTGTCAACTTCAGCAATTTTATTGCACAAATTAAGCTGTCATCCATGGGATTAGAAAAGAGGGCATTCAGGCATTCGGCAACTCCCAAAGACCAACCTGAAGAATATCTGCCCTTGTAACCTGTCCATTTGTTCCTCTGATCTCCAGGTTACGATAAAGCTCTCCCAGAAAGGGTACAAATGCATGAAATTTTTTGGAGTAACTTCATCCCCTTTTGCAGCTTGATCTTTAATGTCATATTCAGTCCAACATCTTTGAAGTAGAAATTTGCAGAAGGTGCTACTCTATGTGCTGTCAGATGATGGGCCAGGTAATTACACAGGCAAGCTCCCATGTAAGAGAAATTTGGGGCCAGGCACAGTGGCTCACGCTTGTAATCCCAGCACTTTGGGAGGCCAAGGCGGGTGGATCACAAGGTCAGGAGATCGAGACCATCCTGGCTAACACGGTGAAACCCAATCTCTACTAAAAATACAAAAATTAGCCAAGCATGGTGGCGGGCGCCTGTAGTCCCAGCTACTTGGGAGGCTGAGGCAGGAGAATGGTGTGAACCTGGGAGGCAGAGCTTGCAGCGAGTCGAGATCGCGTCACTGCACTCTAGCCTGGGTGACAGAGCAAGATTCCATCTCAAAAGAAAAAAGAAAAAAAAGAAATTTGGGACAGATGTGTCCTCTGAGTTCCACAAGTTCTTGCAAAGCATCATCTATTGTAATACAGGCATTCAGGGTCTCTGCAAACTGTTCAGTTTCAGTTTCAAAACCACCAGGCTGCTCTGTAAGATGGTTCAAGAAACCCTGAACATGTACTGAGAGTGGGATAATCCTCACCGTCATCCTCATAGGATTCTCTATAATTAGAATCACCTGACGGGCAGAATTTGATGGTATTCACAGACAGCTCAGACATTAATAAAGAAGCTACAACCACCTAAGGTTTAACCACTGCTAACTCAGTTCTGCTGTGGGATTTTATCCTGTGAACTAGATGGAGCTCTCAGGGCCTCGTTTGCTCCCAGACAGTTCGACCTCCTCAGTGGTTCTCAGGAAAGCAAGTGTGAAAGTGGGCCAGGAGGAGACCACCAGTCCTCACAATCCAAGGGGCACCACTCCCATCTTGGTCTATGTGGATGGTGCTCTTTGGTGGTTGGTATGCAGTGTACAACCTAACTGCAGGGCTGAGAGGAAGCACAGTAGTGGGGCCTCTGGTGGATATGGCCTCTGGCCTTAGGTTGCCCCTGCTGTTTGCTCTGAATATAGGAGCCATGCAGACAGGAAGATGAGAGAAAGCTCAACCACAGGAAAAGGACTGGTGATAGGACCTGTGAGAATAGGAAAAGGAAAAGCAAACACAGGGTAGAGAAGGGTCAGACTAGCAAGCAGAGGCCTCAGTAGACTAAAGAGTAGGCCGATTAGAAAGTGCAAGGAGGGAGGGGGGCTTCTACTGTGCAGCTGGGAAATTCTTCCTGTTGCAAAAGGGGCTACCTGGGGAAAAAGTGGGCAGTCAGAATCTCTGCAGGCAGAGTTTTCTATATTTGATGTACATCTGGGAACCACCCTCTCGACACTCACCTGTCTTATATTCCAAGTCTCTCAGCAGCTTCCCTGGGGAGAAAAAAGGACAGCAATGACTCAAGTCCCGCAAATGCACGAGCCCATTTCTTGCTTGGGCGGTATCAATTTCCTGATAGGGATCCATTTCTAAGGCAGGAGGCCCTCAGAAGAGTGAGACTCGACAAGGTGATGGAAAGGAGCCGGCTGCCCTCTTTCTACGAGGTAGCCCTGCTCTGACTCCCACCCTTTGTGCGCTCCCCAACCCTTACCCTGGAATTCCCTCAGGCCTCGCTGCAGAGAGAGGAGTTTATCTGAGAATTCTCCGGTCTTTTTTTTAACCACTCGAGCGATGGGTTTCCCAACCCAGAACTTCTTCCGTGGATACCTGAGAAGATGACAGACGTAACAACCTGTTACTCAGCTCTTCTTACTTTCCTTCATACTTATCTCTCAATCCTCATGGCAATTATGAAGGGGAGAGGAAAGGTATGATTGTCCCCAGACAAGTGACAGAAAAACAGTGGCCCAAAGACACCAGCTGAGCCAGGGCTTCAGACCATCAGTAGACTCCACATCCAGGGCGCTCTGTCTCCTAAGCCATGTTTCTAAACTCTCTGCTCTGTCCCACCTCAAATAAGGCCAGTGGGCCAAGGAGCTGGGGTTACACAGAGAACTCACAAAGAGGAGAGCAAGTCTCCAGTTCTCAAGGATGTGTCCTGCTCCTCAGAAGGGCATCAGGATGAACCATGGGATGTGAGTACCTCTGGCACCACACCACTCCCCATGATTCAAATGGACCTGGTCAGAAGGGGAGGGAACATAAACAAGGGGGATGAGGTGCGCCGTGGAGAGGAGACTCTTACCTGTTTAGGAAGTCTCTCGTGTCCTAGAAGGGAAAAAAAAAGCACAAGTATCAATATGAATCAAATAAGACTTCAATGCATTTGCACCCAACACTGTAGCAGAGGTGGGACATATCAGTGAACAAAACAAATGTGGTCCGTTTTTTATGGGGATGACATTCTAGTGGGGTCACTGGATAAAACAACAAGAAAACAAACAAAATCAGCACAATGACAGAAGCCACCATGGCTGGGGGATGACAGGGGCAACCTCTCTGGGAGATACCTGCGCAGAGAACTGAGGGATGAGAAGTACTGGCCAGATGAAGAGAGATAAGGTAAAACAGGAAAGGGCTTGGTGAAAGCGGCAGAGGCCAGATCGCGCAGGGCTGGATATGCATGGTAAGGAGTTTGAATTTTTCTCCACGTACAGTGGAAAGCCACCAAGGGTATCAAGTAGGGGCATGTTATGTGTGATCCGCTCTGCATGTGGCTGAGACTGCTGTGTAACCTCCAGAGTCCACTCTCCCCTTCCTGCTTTTAATAACAGAACCCCTGGAGTTATCGCTGGTCAGATGGTCACCTGGGAAGACTACATTTTCCAGATCCCCTATGACAAGGTCTGGTCACGAGACTAAGTTTCAGCCAATGGCATGTGATAGAAAGCAATGACCATAATTCCGGGCATTGTCCTTTAAAAAAAGAAAATTGCTTTCTACTTCCTCTTTCCCCCAACTGAATTTTGGACATGGTGGTGGTGAGCCCAACTGTGACCACACAGCAGAGGACAACATCCCTAGAAGCTGGCAGAAGAACCACATGGAAGTAACCCAGTCCCCTGGATGAGCTTATGTACAGCTACCGTGATAGCTCTAGACCCTGCACCTCTGACCTGTTACTGAGGCAGAAATAAACTTCTATTCTGTTTGCGTCACTGTACAGCAGCGAGCCAAAACCCTAAGTGACCACTCACTTGGCTGTCCCACAGAGAAGGGACTAAGAAGGCAACAGGAACATGGGCAGGTTGGTCCGGAGGTTTTTGCTGTGGACCAGGGGAGAGCTAAAGATGGCCTGAACTAAAGTGGTGGCAGTAGGGAGAAAAAGAGAGAAGCAATATATTCCAGGTATTTTAGACAGATTCAACTGGACATACTGGTAAAGGATAATCAACAACAGAGCATGGTTTGTACAGGAGGGAGAACGGTGGTGCTATCTCTGTGACAGACAGGTGGTAGGACAGGGTGAGTGGGAAGAGGGTTATTCTGAGACACTCAGATTCCCTTTTGTGAGTCAAAAGCCTCCATAATACTCTGTATTGATTTTTGCCTTCCTTTCACTCATTCCACAAATATTTATTAAGTGCTTCCTAGGTACCAGGCACTGATCTAGAAGCCTCAGAACAGTTTAAAAAAAAAAAAGAGAGAGAGAGAGAGACAAATCCCCACTTCTGTAGAGCTGACATTCTAGCAGGGGGAAGCAGACAATAATCAATGTAGCAAATACATCACACTACGTGAGTGATACGCACCACGGGAAAAGAGAGCAGAGTGAAGGGGGATGGGAGCAGGGGCCGGTGGGGTGCAGGCTGGCTTCCTGGAGAGGGTGAGATTCAGGAAACAAATGGAATTAACAAATTGTGGCTGCTGATGACTGCTTCAGAAAGTTTGGGAAGAGTTGTGTTTTACTCCAGAGGAGCAAAACAAGAAGTCAGAGGCACATCCCGACCCCGCACTATGAAGCAACTAAATGCCCAGAGACCGGTAGCAAATTTCTGGCCAAGTCCTCTAACACGCCCCTCAACACATGTAAGTCCAAGGCAGCTTCAGAGGACAGGCAACAAAACAGAAAGCGTGTCCTGACAGCTCTGCTGACAAAGGTGGCATAAAAGAGCAAATGAATGGAGCAGTAGGTAGAGTGGGGGCCAGGGGCCCAACTGGGCATATTTCCTGACATGAAAGTTCCTACAGCAGTAGAAAGGGAGAGAATCACACAGGAGAAAGAAGAGTCCTCTAAAGGTTAAAGGTTGTGAGCAGTCCAGAGAGGGTGGGGTCCCAAGAGCCAGGGCAGGGCTGGCCCTGTCGAGGAGAGGCTGAAAGACTGAGAGGCCCCCATCCACAGCCACATATGGGGCCTCTGGAGGGAAGTGCTCAGCCCACGTCTCCTGGAGGACTCTTCTCACCCAAGACATCTGAGGCTGTCATGAAACAGGCAGAGTCGAGCAGTGGGGCCACAGCAATGAGTCACGGCAAGCTCCCGGAGGGGATGTGCCCGGTTACTAACAGAGAGTATCAAGAAAGTTCTTCACGGGGGTGTACAGCAGGAGAAGCAGGGTGCAAGCATGCCACCTGATCCGGCAGGGCCCACCCGGGTTAACCAGGGCAGGATGCAGTGTCTCTCTGGGCCTCTCCTATCACCCCAATCCCTTTAATGTCTTCTTGATGCTCCCAGCCCATAGGTTTGTCTTTCCTTTTCTATCACTTCTATCAAAAGGTCTCTTCTATTTTACACATTTTGTCCTGCTGCTTCTCCCTCTCACCTGTATTTCTATTTTTTTCTTTTTTAATTTTTTTCAGACAGGATCTCACTATGTTGCCCAGGCTGGTCTCAAACTCCTGGGTTCAAGCAATCTGTCTGCCTCAGCCTCCCAAAGTGCTGGAATTATAGGTGTGAGCCACCACACCAGCCTCACCTGTATTTCTCTATCAGACTTCTGGACCCTATTTTAGGTCTTTTTCTTACTATACTTTGACAGCCAAATAATCTCTGGGAAAATATTAATGCTAATTAGGGAGTTAGCTGTCCAGTTCCCATGCGTTACAATCAACTCAAGCACACAGACAAAATCTACCAATACCATTTTTCTGCATATGGTTGGTTACCCAGTTTTCCCAGCACCATTTATTAAAGAGACTGTCCCTTCCCCCACTGTATGTTCTTGGTGCTTTTGTTGAAAATCAGTTGGCTGTAAATATGTGAATTTATTTCTGAGTTCTCTATTCTGTTCCATTGGTCTATGTGTCTGCTTTTATATCAATACATGCTGTTTTGGTTACTATAGCTTTGTAGTGTGGTACACACTACACACACACACACATATATATGTGTGTATATATATATTTTTAAATGGAGTCTCTATTGCCCAGGCTGGAGTGCAGTGGCACAATCTCGGCTCACTGCAACCTCTGCCTCCCAGATTCAAGCAATTCTCCTGCCTCAGCCTCCCGAGTAGCTGGGATTACAGGTGCGCACCACCACGCCTGGCTAATTTTTGTATTTTTAGTAGGGATGGGGGTTTCACCATGTTGGTCAGGCTGGTCTCAAACTCCTGATCTCGTGATCCGCCTGCCTCGGCCTCACAAAGTGCTGGGATTACAGGTGTGAGCCACCACTGGCTGTAGTATATTTTGAAGTAAGATAGTGTGAAGCCTCCAGTTTTGTTCTTTTTGCTTAGGACTGCTTTGGCCATTGGGGGTCTTTTGTGACTCCATATGAATTTTAGTTTTTTTTTATTTTTGTGAAGAATGTCATTGGTATTTTGATAACAGGGATTGTATTAAATCTGTAGATTGCTTTGGATAGGATAGTCATTTTAACAATATTAATTCTAATCCACAAGCATGGAATATTTTTCCATTTGTTTGTGTCCTCTTCAATTTCTTTCATCAGTGTTTTGCAGTTTTCATTATAGCGGTCTCTCACCTCCTTGGTTAACTTAATTCCCAGGTATTTTATTTTACTTTTGTAGCTATTGTAAATGGGGTTGCTTTATTGATGTCTTTTTTAGCTAGTTTGTTATTGGTGTATTAAAAATGCAGTGGACTTTTTATGTTGATTTTGTATCCTGCAACTTTACTGAATTTGTTTATTAGTTCTAAGAGTTTCTTGATGGGGCCTTTAGGTTTTTCCACATATAAGTATAGCCGTTATGGAAAACAGTATGAGAGTTTCTCAAAAAACTAAAAATAGAACTACCGTATGATCCAGCAATCTCATTACTAGGTATTTATCCAAAGAAAAGAAAATCAGTATATCAAAGTGATACCTGCACACTCATGTTTATCGTGGCACTGTTCACAATAGCTGAGATGTGGACTCAATCTAAGCATCCATCAGCATACAAATAAAGAAAATGTAGTATATATACACAATGGAGTACTATTCATCCATAATAAATTTGAGTTCATGGAAGTAGAGAGTAGAATAATAAGGATTAGAGGCTGGGAAGGGGGCTGGGGAGAGGAGGGTAGGGAGAAACTGGTTAAAGGACACAAAGTTACAGTTACATGGGAAGAATAAATTCTAGTGTTGTGCAGCATTGTAGGGAGAATACCATTAACTATAATTTACCACACATTTTCAAAAAGCTAGAAGAGAGGATTTTGAATGTTCCAACACAAAGTAATGATAAGTGTTTGAGGTGATAGATATACTAATTACTCTGAGTTGATTATTATATATTACATACATGTATCAAAATAACACTCTAGGCCAGGCACGGTGGCTCATGCCTGTAATCCCAGTACTTTGGGAGGCTGAGGTCAGGAGTTGAAGACCAGCCTGGCCAACATGATGAAACCCTGACTCTACCAAAAATACAAAAATTAGCCAGGTGTGGTGACGTGCACCTGTAATCCGAGTTACTTGGGAGGCTGAGGCAGGAGAATCGCTTGAACCCAGGAGGCACAGGTTGCAGAGGCAGAAGAATTGCTTCAACCCAGGAGGCAGAGGTTGCAGTGAGCTAAGATTACACCACTGCACTCCAGCCTGGGAGACAGAGCGAGACTCTGTCTCAAAAACAAACAAAAACCTCTATATCCCATAAATATATACATTACATAGCACTAAAAATAAAAGAGAAAACACAAAACAAAAAAGAAACCAGTACCAATAACATTTCCTATACTAGTTTCAAGCAGATACCATTTTCTCTCTCTTCCCTTAACCTTACCCCACCCCAGGGAGAGCCGCAATCGGAGTGCTCTGAGTCACTGAGGGCCAGGCCTCTGCTCAGAGGGCCACTTCTCTGGGTGCATTAGGAAAAGGCACCCCTCTGGGCAGACGCAATGGATTTCAGCCCCACCACATCCTCAGCTGTGTGCCTCTGTTCCACACACAGTAGGCATCCACACATAGCAGGGTTGTGGGGAGAGGAAGAACAGGGGCAAAAGGAGACGCAGAAAATGACCCAGTCAGAGTATGACGAGAGAAACCTGAGGGAACAGAATGACATCTGGAGGAAAAGAGGGGGCCAGAGAGACATTCTGGACAAAATAAGAACAAGAACTCAGAGCCCAGGGGTCAGGACATGTGGGCTCGAGCTGTGACCTGCCACCTGCCACATGGCCTGGGACAAACTCCTTCCACTCTCTGGACCTCAGTGACTTCATCAGTAGGGGCTGGACTGGAAGGTCTAACCTCCCTGCCAGTCCTCATTCTGTGCATCTGAATTCACAACAATGAGGAGCAGGTGGCCGCTTCCTTCTGCAGTCTGTCCTGGTGCACACACTGGGGAGTCTGCCTTGCCGTCTCTCCCTCCTGGCTATTGGTTTGCCCTGCCATTGGCCTGGAACCACCTTCCTAGAAATCCTGGGTGGCTCTGCTGCTGACAGACAGACCCAGCCACCCTAAACAGTGCAAGTGGGGGAATACCATCAGAGAGCCCCTCTCCTCCCAGCCTGTGAGGATAGGAAGGTTGAGCCCTCTACCCCTCCAAAGGCTGCTGGGCCCTCCTCAGGATAGTGTGATCCCCAGAGGCTCCCGGGGGAGGAGATGTGGTGCCATTTCAGCTTCACAGCCAGTTCTTCAGCCCCAAAGCCTCCCTTTCTCACTATCAAAGGCCCCTCCTCTAGGAGGCGCCCCGAGGCCCCCTTGCCTGCTTTCCATCTTGCTCTCTGTGTGGTAATCCCATGGGCCCAGAGAAAACCTGGCCATCTCTGTCTCCCTTCCCCAGTTTCCCTATCTCTTCCAGATCCTCCGGGCCTTTGAGAGGAGCTGCTGGTCAGCCCTCCCTCAGCCACCCCAACCACAACACCATAAAAAGTTTCCACCAGCTAAGTGTCTGCCAGTGACTTGTTAGAAGGGCTCATGATGGCAGTGGTGAGGACGGAGGATGGTAAATGATAATAATTAATGATATTAATAACCTTCCCTTCCATTTTATACTATATCATTTAGTTTTTTGAACAGTTTTGTATAGAAAGTTTATTTTTTGAAGTGACACCATGCCAGTTATTTCATTTTATGCTCATGCAATCTACAGAATAATTGGCAGGGGGAAGGATTATCATCCCATGTTTCAGATGACAAAACTGAGCCCCCAAGTCTCCTAAGGTCCTGCAAGTGAATGGCAGGGCTGGGACTCACCGTCCTGGTCCCTGGCTCCCTGTCCAGGGATGGCCTCTCACCTGCATGAGCTCTGCAGCTGGCTGCTGTGCCTTGCCCTCCAGTTCGGAGATGACCAGGGCCAGCCGGGCGAGCTCCCCGACGCCCCGGCTCTTGAACTTCTCCCTGCCCTCTGTGAGCTCCTGCTCCAGCTTCGCCAGCTGTTCCAGCAGGTGTTCCTCCCGCTCCCTCAGGAACTGATGACCCTGCTCAAACTCAGCCACAATGTACTGCCTCTGGTCCTGGAGCTTCTTCTGCAACGGGCAGGAAGGGGAGAAGGGCTGACACCTCCGCTCAGGGTGGAGGGCCCAGCACTGGAGGTGTGCCAGGCTGGTTCGTTCACCTCGGTATCCCCGTTCAGGAATTCTACAGGATCTGGAGTGGGAGGAGCTATAGAGGGCTCCTGGTCCACACTCCTCTTCTCAAAGAAGACATCAGTAATGAATTAGTTCAGTTCACCCCACCGCTATATGATCAAAACCCTGTCTCTACCTGACTGGTCAGCCACAGTCTGTTCTAGCTAACCCAGTACAATCTGGGGCCCCTGCAGAAACTCTGTGGGGCTCACTCATGAGCTGGCACACTTTTCCCTCCTGGACAAAATCTCTGTCACCTCTTCCAGTAAGTTTTGCTTGATTAATGTCATCTAAGCCTGACCAGTCCTCTCTTCAGCACCCCACTGTTCAGTCTAAAATACCTATGTGTCCCCCACCCCGCCACATAAGACTGTATCCTGTTTCCTCAGCAAAACTGTGTGACATCTGTGCTTAGGGACCATGTCCTTTCCTGCCTCCAAATCTCCTCCCCAGTTGGGGTGAGGGGAGTCCTCAGTGGCCCTGTTGACTGGTGCTGGGCTGGGGGCAGCCATGCACACTGAGGGCCTGGAGGGGTCCCCTGGACTTAGCCATCTCTAGCTTACTGTCTCCCTCTCCCCAGGCCTAATGACGCACCACTGGCCCTGACCCCACTACTCCTCCACTGCCCACTTCCTCAACATACACAGTTCCCCAGAAAATCAGAACCATTTGATCGGTTCTCCCACAACCCCATCTCTAATCAAGCACATAACGTGCTGCCTGTTTCCCACCTACAGTTGTCCCTCGGTATCAGTGGGTTATGGTTCCAGGATCCCCTCCCCAAGGATACCAAAATCCAAGGATGCTCAAGTTTCTTACGTAAAATGGAATAATATTTACATATAATCTACTATATACTTTAAATTATCTCTAGATTACTTACAATGCCTAATATAATGTAAATGCTATATAAATAGCTGTTACACTGCATTGTTTAGAGAATAATGATAAGAAAAAAAAATCTGTATATGTTCAGTAGAGATGCTTTTTCTTTTTTCTGAGTATTTCTGATCCATGGTTGGGTAAATCCACCGGTGTGGAGCCCACAGATATGGAGGGGGTCCCACTATACTGGCAACCATTATCCTGGGCCTGGGCCTCACTACATACAGCGCCATCTGAACTGGCAGGCCTGCCTTAGCTGTTCTCTAGCCCTTCCCTCCCAGTTCTTACCCTGGAGCCAGCTCCCTCCTTCTAGACCCTCTCCACTCTCAGGCAACCTTGTCTCTCTCTCTCTCTTTGAAAGGAAGAATGAAGTCACACCTTCAGTCCCCTGGCAGAAGAGAACCAGCAGCTGGACATGGGTCCTGTCATCAAGGTGAGAGTCACAGAAAATAGAAGGGACTCTAGCTGACATCCAGACGACCCACCTGTCTCTCAGACAAGAAAGAAACAGGCCCAAGACCACATAGCTCAGAAAGACAGCACCTGGGCTAAAACCCAGGTCTGCCACTGCCAGGCTGACGCCCGTCCTCCCTACAAACAGTGCTAGAGACACCTCCCAGCTGCCGCCTGCTTGCCCAGGCTCACCCTGCCCTACACGGGTGCACCGTCTCAGGGCTTCCTGAAACAGCATCACTTACCAGCGCCGCCAGGATATCAGCTTCTCCCTTTGCCTGGAAGCCCTGAATTTTGTCTCTGTCTCTCCTTAGGGTACTCAGGTGGTTCAGGATTTTTTCCTGTGGAAAAACAAGCAGTGGGAACAGGTGGATGCTCTGGGCTGGGGCAGGAGGGGAGAATCAGGCTGAGTTCTCTGAGGACTGCAGGGCGGAGTGTCCAGAGAAGGTGGCAAGTCACCCTCGGGGGTGAGAAGGGCTTACCCTGTGGGGCTGGGCGGCCTTCTCCATGAGGACGGCCGTGTGGGGCCTGTGCTCCCGGGACTCCCGGCACATCACGCACAGCAGCTTCCCGTCGTCCTCGCAGTAGTAGTGCAGCTTCTCTCGGTGTCGCTCACACAACTTCGCGTCCTGCTGCTCCCGGGTCACCTCTCCCGGCTGCCTGCCCTTGTCCACCTTCAGCCGCTCAATGTTCTCCACCAGGCTGGCCAGCTGCCACACGGGTCGGATGTTCTCCTTCTTAAAAGGCTTCTTGCAGAGTGGGCAGACAGGGCGGCTCCCTGAGATGGGGCGGACGTCTGTGGTGCAGCTGCGGCAGAAGACGTGGCCACAGTCAATGGTCACAGGGTCCCGCAGGTAATCGAGACAGATGGAGCAGGTCACCTCCTCTTCCAGGCTCCGTAGCGGGGCTGACGTGGCCATGGTATCCTCAGTTCAGAGAGGTCTCCGTTCACTGGTGAGGACTTCTTCTCCTTGGAGACGAGACATAGAGTCAGGCGCGAACACAGTAAAGGGGCAGAGGTGGCAGCCTTGCACGGGGCTGCCAGCTCCAGCACTCAGTCAATCTACAGACACCACCAGCTCCTACAAGGCTCACACAATGTCAAAGGGAAGGGGACCTTACAGATCTAGTCCAACTCCCTTATTGTACAGATAAGGATATGGAAACCCAGAAAGATTAGCTTGGTAGAGTGAAGAGCAGGACTGCCAATAGCTCATACCTTCCTACTGGGAGAGCCTCAACACCCTTCCTTCTATCTGCTGGAAAATCGCTGTAATGCACCAACTGTAGCAGAAAAATCACTCACTACCTACTGGGAAACTCATAATGACACACATATAAATCTACAACGTCTACTGTGGACACAGTGCTCCTTCACTCAGCTGTGCAAAGCACAAGACACACAACTGGTCATGGGGGTCCTGATACAGTCAAGAGACCCCCATTTTTTTTTTTTTGAGATGGAGTCTTGCTCTGTCACTCAGGCTGGAGTGCAGTGGCAGGATCTTGGCTCACTGCAACCTCCGCCTCCCAGGTTCACGCCATTCTCCTGCCTCAGCCTCCCAAGTAGCTGGAACTACAGGCGCCTGCCACCACGCCCGGCTAATTTTTTGTGTTTTTAGTAGAGACGGGGTTTCACCGTGTTAGCCAGGATGGTCTCGATCGCCTGATCTCGTGATCTGCCCACCTCAGCCTCCCAAAGTGCTGAGATTACAGGCGTGAGCCACTGTAATTGTTTTGATTGTGTTGTTTGCTCCTCAAGGTTTCAGGTTTCAAGAACTAAGAGAGGGCAGCGTGACATGGCTCACCCTGTAAACCTAACACTTTGGGTGGCTGAGGCAGGACGATCACTTGAACCCAGGAGTCTGAAACCAGCCTCAGCAACATAGTGAGATCCTGTCTCTACTAAAAAAATTTAAGAATTTTTAAAAATACCTCAGTGTAGTAGCATACATCTGTAGTTTCAGCTACTGAGGAGGCTGTGGCAGGAGGATTACTTGAATCTGGGAGGTGGAGGCTACAGTGAGACATGATTGTGCCACTACACTCCAGATTGAGCAACAGAATAAGAGACTGTCTCAAAACAAACAAAAAACCAGAAAACATAAAAAAAAAAAAAAACTAAGGTTCTTTACCAAAACTCGAGAAGCATCAGGAAGCTTCAGGAGTCTGACTGTCAGCATTTCCCTTTATAAGTGTTTCCCTGGGCTATTCTATAGCTTGGGCTTAATTTGCTTCCCCTAGAAGGCTGGACCCTAGACTCAGCCCTCCAGAGGGGCACAGCTTAGCCTCAGTGGACTTGTTCTTGGCTGTAACTGCCTCGTCTAGCTGGGAGGAATCCTCAGGTGGCTGTGGCTGCTATGTGCTGTGAGGCCTTGGCTTGTACAGGGAGTGGGGACACACAGAAAGGACTCTGCTTCTGTTTACCTTTGTAGTCCTGGCCCAGTTCCAGTCTGAGGTTATGAGCCTCAGTACATCTAACCCAAGAGCAGCCTCCTGCCCCTGACTCTGTGTGACAATACAGAAGTCACTTAAGTACTGAGCCTCAGTGTATCCATCTGTAAAATGGGAAGAGTGATACTTACCTTCAAGGGTTTCTAAGCAGGTCATGTGAAAGAATTATGGTAAAAGTACTAAGTACAAGCCTGGTACACAGACGGAAATCTAGGAGAGAACCCAGAACCCCTGGTTTCCAAATCTAGTGAGTGTCCAAACCACAAAGAGTTAAATTCAAAAGTGGCAGCAAGAGAGGAAGTGAGCAGAACCAGCCACAGTGACACATGTGCTACAGAGTTCAACAACATCGTCACAGGGCAGCACCTGGAGGACTTGCTCTCCTATAGATCCATGGAAGGCAACTAGGGCAGCACTGGGAAGACAACCAGCAGGGCACAGAGGTGACTGCGAGGCTGGAATGAAGCAACCTGAATTACAGGCAAATCAATACTATTAATGATTATGTATGGTGAAAGTCCATCGCAACAGAGTTCAGTGGCCTTGGTCAGTAGTGACATTAATGGGACAGAAATAAAACCCCCAGTCTATAAGACCCAAGAGTAAACAAAACAGGGATATAATGTTTACTCATTGAGGGTCTAGTACAATAACACATAAAAAGCGTTTTATAACTTAAAAGGACTACATAAACATAAGAAACTATTACAGTGCTGATAATAATTGCAACTGGAAGCACTAATGGATCTAGGTATGTGTGACTTTAAGAGACATAATGAGAGGAAAATCAAGCACCTTCAAAGCTCAAATGAATGCATCAGGGAAATTTACCTGTCAAGTGAAAGTAATATCAAGTTCCTAGATGTTAGTAATGCTGGTAGAAATACTAGGAATTGGCCAGGCACGGTGGCTCACGCCTGTAATCCCAACACTTTGGGAGGGCGAGGCGGGTGAATTACAACATCAGGAGATCGAGACCATCCTAGCTAACATGGTGGAACCCCACCTCTACTAAAAATACAAAAATTATCCAGGCGTAGTAGCATGCACCTGTAGTCCCAGCTACTCAGGAGGCTGAGGCAGGAGAATCAATCGCCTCAACCCAGGAGGCAGAGGTTGCAGTGAGCCTAGATTGTGCCACTGCACTCCAGCCTGGGTGACAGAGTGAGACTCCATCTCAAAAAAGAAAAAAAAAAAAATGCTAGGAATTGCCTGGTCCAAATCCTTGGCTTTACTGTTGAGAAAATAAGCCTGGGTCAGCACTTTTTCAGTTGTAACATACTGCAAGTGTTTGGAAAGAGGAAAAAGGAATGGTACTGGGTGTGTCTGTGGGCTTTCAGGCCCTTTATCATGCATGCCTCTTTGCCGAATGGCCTAGAAGTTTAAAAGCTGAGGTTGTTTTTTTGTCGAAGGATAGCCTGTGTTATCTTTGGGTTGGGAACTTATTTTGCAATTTACTTGCAAAACAAGAAGAATCAAAGGACTATCAAGAGCTCAGCTACAGCTCTTCTTCCGTGCAAAATAAGACACCTCATCACCCAGGCTCCATGCTGGGCTTCGATGGTCTCTAAACTGAAACTGTCTAAAAATCATTGTACATGTACTAGATACTTAAAATTGTCTGGGAATTACAGAAGAATAATCTTCTGTAAGACTAATCAGCGAATAAGTAGAAGAGGGATAACAGAATTAGAAAATCATTTTGCGACTGCCATTATAATAGCACAAGGATCATCAATAGATGCTAAAACTATTAGGTGAAAGGTTCTGGGGGATGAGATAGTCCCCATAGTGCCAAAGCACCAACGAATGGATTACTTCCTGACATACCTTCATAAGGAAGAGATCCAGTGGTTACCTTAACTAAGTGACCAAATCCAATGTCATCAGCAGACGGGGCAAAGTGGCATGTGCTTTCCGGCATGGCACTATATGAATCACACAACATTACCGATGAAGTTTTTGTGCCAAAAATGTTTGACTTGAATGAATCTAGTCAAGTCTTTAGATCTAACTTCCAGTTTATAAAAAATATAAAGGAAAGGAATACTCTGAAGTATGTTACAACTGAAAAAGTACCAATAGAGGAGTTAAACCACACCATGAGGAAAGAATCAGATAAATCCAGAATGCTGGACAGTTCACATGGCAACTGGTCTAGTCTTTTAAAAAGTCAATGTCATAAAAAAAACTTCACAGGAACTGCTCTTGATTTTTACAGACTAAAGAGAAATAATAAACAAATGTAATATGTAAACCTTGATTGGATCCTGCAAAAAAAAAAAAAGGTTATAAAAATAGTCTTGGAACTATTGTGGGAAATTTGAAAATAGATTGGGTGTTGGATCATATTAAACAATTATTTTTCTTTCTTTTATTTATTTATTTATTTATTTTTTGAGACAGGGTCTCACTCTGTCCCCCAGAGTGCAGTGGAACTATCTTGGCTCACTGCAACCTCTGCCTCCCTGGCTCAAGCAATCCTCTTATCTTAGCCTCCTGAGCTGCTGCAACAACAGCTGCATGCTACCACACTTGGCTAATTTTTAAAGGTTTTTGTAGAGAAGAGTTCCCACTACATTGCCCAGGCTGGTCTCGAACTCCTAGGCTCAAGCCATCCTCCCACCTCAGCCTCCCAAAGTGCTGGGATTATAGGCATGTGCGACTGCACCCTGTCTAAAATTATTTTCTTAATGGTATTTATTGAGGTTATGTATGAGAATGCCTATACTTATTTATTTACATATTTATTTATTTTTGAGATGGAGTTTTTCTCTTGTTGCCCAGGCTGGAGTGCAATGGCGCAATCTGGCTCACTACAACCTTTTCTTCCCAGGTTCAAGCGATTCTCCTGCCTCAGCCTCCCTAGTAGCTGGGATTACAGGTGCCCACCACCACGTCCGGCTAATTTTTGTATTTTTAGTAGAGATGGGGTTTCATCAGGTTGGCCAGGCTGGTCTCAAACTCCTGACCTCAGGTGATCCACCTGCCTTGGCCTCCCAAAGTGCTGGGATTACAGGTGTGAGCCACCGCGCCCGGCTGAGAATACCTGTATTTCAAGGCAGTGGATGCTGTAGTATTTAGAGCCTCACGTCTCCCACCCAATTTGAAATGGTTCGGCAAAGCAAAATAAAAAGCTAGAAAAGTTTTCTGTGGAGAGGGAGCTATAGTTTTCTATCACATTCTTAAAGGGGTCTGTAGTAACCATCAAAAATGGTTAAATCACTGATACAGCGATCATGGTGCTTGACACCTTGTAGAAGCTCAATACACATTTACTGAACAAGTGAATAGATTCAGGGGAACTGCAGACAACGTTAATTGTATACAACCATTTGTTTTTGAGAGTCTGCCGTAACTAGATAAACGAAACACAGTACCACTTCTATGACCAATCCCTTCCCTTGCTTATACAGACTCCTTCTGAGGAAACTGAGGCTCGGCAGGGTTAAGCAACTTGCCCAAGAGCACATGGCTAGGAAGCCGTGTCTGGTGCCAAAGCCTCCGCTCAATCCACTACACTCTCTTCCCTACCCAGGCGCACTGTCAAATGGGGTCTAATACCAGCTCCTTTGTTAGGAAGCTCAGATGAGGTCATCTACATGGAAGGGCTTTGTAAGCTGAGTAATGCTGACAAAAGAAAAGGGGCATATATTCTGCTGATACTGACCAAAGCACCCTAGCCTTAGCTATGACTAACTTTCACATATGGGGTGAGCAATAAAGGGTCCCTGTTGGACAGCAGTTTTCTTTCTTAGTGATGGAGGATCTCAAGATTTCAGAATTAGGAGAAATGAGGTTGAGTATGAGAGATGTGAGCAGACCAGAATAACCGCTCCCCTTCCCCATACACAATTCTGTCAGGTCCGATGCAAAATTCACCCTCTCCAAAAACTCTTCCCCAACTTGCCACACGCTGCTATGGTTCTGCCCTATTTTTCATGCCTTCAGTATATTCTCTGTGATTATCTCAACAGGTTTCCACAATAAGAAGTAAAACCATTACCGTTCTCTCCATTCCTGGCTCCTGGACAGACAGAAACCAAAATTAGAGCCCCCCCCAAAAAAAAAACCCTCAGAGATGACCCACTCCACCCCCACTCCCTTTACCCAGACGAGAATTCTGAACCTGAGGAAGTCTCTTCATGAACTGCCTTGCACCAGAGGTCACACATCCCTGCTAGGGGTGAGGGGGCATTCTTTTGTCTCTTCAATAAAACAGAAGCGGCCAGGCGCAGTGGCTTCCGCCTGTAATCCCAGCACTCTGAGAGGCAGAGGCAGGTGGATCACCTGAGATCAGAAGTTTGAGACCAGCCTGACCAACATGGAGAAACCCCGTCTCTACTATAAAATACCAAATTAGCTGGGCATGGTGGCACATGCCTGTAATGCCAGCTACTCGGCAGGCTGAGGCAGGAGAATCGCTTGAACCCAGGAGGCGGAAGTTGCAGTGACCTGAGATCGTGCCAACTGCACTGCAGCCTGGGCAACAAGAGTGAAACTCCATCTCAAAAAATAAAAAATAAAAAATAAACCAGAAGCTAGCTGCAATTCTATAGAACCAGGAAGATGCTGGCCAGGCGCGGTGGCTCACGCCTGTAATCCCAGCACTTTGGGAGGCCGAGGTGGGTGGATCACGAGGTCAGGAGATCAAGACCTTCCTGGCTGACACGTGTACAGTAAAACCCTGGCTCTACTTAAAATACAAAAAATTAGCCGGGGTCGTATGGCCAGTAGTCCCAGCTACTTGGGAGGCTGAGGCAGGAGGAAATGGCCTGAACCCGGGAGGCGGAGGCTTTCAGGAGGTTTGCAGATCCCCACTGCACTCCAGCCTGGACGACAGAGCGAGACTCCATCCTTAAAAAAAAAAAAAAAAAAAAAAAAGAACCAGGAAGATGCACAAATGTAGCCTCTGCAATAATCCCAAGTAATTCCTCCCCATAGGCAGAACTAGAGACACTCCGTACCTTTCTCTAAGAGGTTCCCCTTTCCCTGAAATCCACCCTTCCCCGATAAGTCTCCGGATCTCATAAATACCTAATCTGCATATGTCAACAGACTGGCCAAGGTGACGCCACATAATTTCAAGATGTGGATGCATGCACGATTATTGGCTCCAAGAATAATCATTATGAGCTGCAAAAACTAGCTGAGAGCCGAGCATGGGGACTCGGGCCTGTAATTCCAGCACTGTGGGAGGCTCAGGCGGGAGGATTGCCTCAGCCCAGGAGTTTGAGACCAGCCTGGGTAACACAGTGAGATGCTGTCTCTAAAAAAAGAAATTAGCTGAATTAACTGGGCATGATGGCACATGACTATAGTTGCAGCTACTTAGGAAGTTGAGGCAGGAGGATCTCCTGAGCCTGGGAAGTTGAGGCTGCAGACAGCCATGATTGCGCCACTGTACTCCAGCCGGGGTGAAACTCTGGCCTGCCTCTGGCTCCTAGATGCCACCCAGAGAGGTGCCCTGGTAGACACTGAATCCCAGATGTGGACTCTGGGGTCCAAGAAAGTGAATAGAGAGGCCTGGGTTTGTACCCTGGCCTCCAGGGTACCAGTTCAGGACTCTCTTGAGTATCCCAAGCCACTTCTCAAGCATATGTCCGGACCTCCAAACAAGAGCAAAGCACCTGTAATCCCAAAGCACTTAGCCTAGAGCTCCACTCCTTGTGGGTACTCCATTTAAGGGCTCTTGGGGTCCCAGATTCATGCCCGTATTTTAATCTGAGATAAGCAAACTCTCCATGAGGTAAACTTCTGTGAGACACCTCTAACAAACCCGGAGAAGCCAGAATTCAGGGCAAAAAGCAAGTGATCTGGATGTGCATACTAGGAGTAACTGCACCCCTACTGGCCATGTCAAAGGCCTGGATCCCAGGCTGTCCCAGGAGATCCCAGTGACTGCATGACACGTTCCTGTGGTCACACTTGGCTGACTTTCCCCACGGAGCTGAGCATCAGTGGTGCTCTGAAGCACAGTGCAGGCCACAAAAACCACCAGGGCTCTGAATGCTAGAAATCCCCACAGGGCTCAAAGAGGGGCAGGAGGTGGCAGCCAGCTGGGAGGTGGATGAGACAAGGCTTTAAAGTGCCCTGGTCTTGCGGCTGACCCACAGGGGAAAATTGGGAGTTCCTCATATTTGTGCCTGAATATTTGTCTAATGTTGAATCAAGAACTACGCTCTCTCTCGTCTAAAATATTCCTAAGTGTCACTTGGTGCTTTGCACCAAATATTGGAAGGAATCCTTTATCATCTTGTGGGATGGTTCAAACCCTAACTACACATCAGATTTGTAGTCTTCAAATTGGTGAGTCTTCAAAACATACCCAGACCAACTGAATTAGAATGTCCAGAGGTGGCCCAGGTTCTGGTATTAAAAAACAAACTTCCCAGGAGATTCTAAAGTCTATCCAGGACTGTGAATCACTAGAACCCCCTTATTTACAGAGGAGGAAAGTGAGTGCCAGAGCCTCGGACCAATTTGCCCAGCAGCAGAGCTGGCTGGCAGCAAGGCCAGTGCTAGCACGAGGTGCGGTGAGGTGCACCTCCCAGCTCTGGGCTCCTTCCACTCCACCATACACTGCACTTTGGTGCCTGGAAAATGAACTCTCCCCTGCCCATATGGAGTGCTGTGGAGGGTGAGCCTCACAGGCAGAGGAAATCAACTGCCAGAGAAAGGGTAGCGGTGAGTTTGAGGAGCTGACAATTGGCCACAGGTGGAGTGCAGTGAGGAGAGCAGAGGGAGGGTGGAGAAACAGGAGGGAACAGATTATGCAAGACTCTGTGACCCAGGTTAAGAATTTTGGACTTTATCCTAACAGCCCTGGGAAGCCTTTGAGGGTTTAAGCAGCAGGATGTTAAAATTTATTCAACAGCTAGCAGATGTTTGTTTATTAGGTGCCTACTATGTGTCAGGCACTGAGGTTACAGCAGAGAACAAAAATGGCAAACTCCCTGTCCTACCAGAACTTACATCCAGTGACCTAACTGAGGAATCCTTTAGAAGCTGAAATCAATCAGATCCAACTGTGGGATCATCAAATCCTCAAGGGTTTCCTGATTTACATAAACCTCTTCTCTCCTTTGCTGCCCCAGTGCTGCAGCCACTCTGGCCTTTTGTTCCTCAAACACACTCGGTCACATGTTAAACTGCCAATCTGCCCGGGTGACCAACCTGGTTAAACCCCTCAATGGCTTTCTGGTGCTCCAGGAATAAAGTCAAAACTCCTGCCCTTCCTTTCTTCTGTGAGGAGGCTGTCTCAGGAGATCCTAGCTGGATCCCAGATAATCATGGCCCAGGCTCATTTCCTGCCACTTCCCACCTCACAGCCAAACCAAACCGCTCTCCATGCCTCAAAGTGCCATGCTCTTTCCTGGCTAAGCCCGTTGACAATGTAATTCTCCTTCTGCCTAGAACACCATCCCTTTCCCACTTAGCAAATGCCTTTTCTAGCTTGAAGTCTCAGCTGAAAGCCACCTCCTCTGGCAATTTTTTCCTGACCTGTCAGATTGGGTCCACATGTAGTCTAGTTAGACAGCCCCAAAACACCCCATGCTGCACCCTGTACTTCTCTGCAATTTTAAGTCCTGACTTATTAGTGTAATTACTCGCTTAACACCAGCTTTTCCCACCAAACAAGGAGAGAGATTGTGTCTGTCTCATCCCCAGAATCTACATAGTACTCGGCACAAAGTAGACAACAAAAATTGAGAAAACAAAGCACAAGCACAGAGTATCTGACGCAAAGAAGATGCTTCCTACATGTCTGCTGAAGGAATGCGAACAATCTTAGTCACCTGCCTGTTCTCTCCAGCAAGATGGTAGTAAATTGGTAGAGAGAGAAGCAATTTCTTTGTATTCCCTGTAGCAGCAAGAACAGTGGGCTGCACGTCACCATCAAATCATCGTATTCAAGGTTTCGCTCCAGGAACTTACAGAAACCAGGAGAAGAAAAAGCTGTGTCTGAGAAAATGGTTGTGGTGGAGTAAGTTGTAATAGTGAGAATCACTCCTTCCCTTTTCTTTACTTTTAGACCTAGGTATATACCCCATAAACGACAGAGTTTATTTTCTCAGGTTTTGAGCCTCTAATGAATGGAATTTTTCCTTTTTTTTTTTTTGCATGTATTTTTTTGGGGGGGGCTGTCAACATGTTTGTGAGGCTCATTCATGTGATCATGAGCTGATTTTATTTAATTGCTGCTCTGTAGCTATATAATTTTTAATGCAGTCTACTGATAGCCATATGAGTTGTTTCCAGTTTGAGACAATGACAAACACTGCTTCTGTGAATATTTCTGCATACATGTCCTAGCACACACAGGTAAGATGTATCCTCAGTTTGACTAATCAGGTCAAACTGTTTCCAAAGTGACTGTAGTGCTGTGTAGTCTGCCCAGCAGGCTACGAGCACTCATGCTGCCCCATAGCCTCACCAACACCTGATATTATCAGCTTTAATTTTTGCCACTCTGGAGGATGGGATATAGAATATGGGGGGGGGGGTGTGTGTGTATTTAACTCCCCAAAAGGAAACAGCATGAGAGAGGCCCAGTAACAGGCCAAGGAACCCTATAGCAGTAGACCAGATATTATGCTCCTCGACCCAACCAGTAAATGTTGTAAATGTTTATCTTTGGGGAGAGAAGGGGAAGGGCCCACCCAGCTTCTGTTCTTCTTTCCCTTGGTAACTTACCATCTATAAGTCAGTGAGATGGAGATATTCTAACCATTAATCCAGGGAAAGGGAGGAATCCAAGCCATCAGCTAGGGAGTTACTGCTTTTCATCAAATTTGAGACACCTGTGACATCACATTTTAGCATCTCTGAAATGTGATCAATGGCATGTCATAATTTAACTGGCAAAATATTTTTTTTATGTGGAGCATAAAATAAGGGCACACAAAAGATTTGGTGCTGCTGTGGTTTGAACATGTCCCCCAAAAGTTCACGTGTTGGAAACTTAATTGCCAGTGTAACAGTATTAAGAGGTGGGGTTTTTAAAACGTGACTGGGTCATGAGGGTTGAACTCTCATGAATGGATTAATGCAATTCTTGCTAGAGACTATTGGCCTCCAGAACCGTGAGCTGAATAAACACGTTATTTACAATTTATCCAGTCTATGGTATTCTGTTATAGCAAGAGAAAATGGATTAAGACAAATAACATCTTAGATTTGGTGAGATGTGGCATATTTCCTAAAAAGTGCTGCCAGGATCATCCTTCTAGCACACAGGATCTCATCCTGTTATTCTCCTGTTTCAAATCTCCTAGCTGAGGCTGGGTTTGGTGCCTTATGCCTGTAATCCTAGCACTTTGGGAGGCTGAGGCAGAAGGATCCCTTAACCCAGGCGTTCAAGACCAGCCTGGGCAACATAAGGAGACCCTGTCTCTAAAAAATATATAAATAAATAAAAATAAAAATAAATTAAAAACAAAACAAAAAAACTCCTACTAGCTGAGGTCAAAACTGCACAGGTGGCCCAGGAGTGGTGGCTCATGCCTGTAATCCCAGCACTTTGGGAGGCTGAGGCAGGCGGATCATGAGGTCAAGAGATCGAGATCATCCTGGCCAACATGGTGAAACCCAGCCTCTACTAAAAATACAAAAATTAGCTGGGCATGGTAGCATTCACCTGCAGTCTCAGGTACTCGGGAGGCTGAGGCAGGAGAATTGCTTGAACCTGGGAGGCGGAGGTTGCAGTGAGCAGAGATCGTGCCACTGCACTCCAGCCTGGTGACAGAGCGAGACTCTGTCTCAAAACAAAAACAAAACTGCACAGGCATCCTCCCCTGCCCTGCATCCGGCTGGCCCCAACTTACCCATCCAGCCCCAAATCCCTCCTCATCCTACCTAATTCTCTGGCCATTAGATACACTGAACCAGGAAGACAGCCCCTTCTTCACTCCCCACTCTCCACCCATTCCCTTGTACGTGCTCTGCTCTCCAGTCCAGCTCGTCCTTGAAAGCTTGAATACAATTTGTCCCCTTATCTGTGAGGAGTTTCCTATGCCCATCCCATCTCTGAGTTGAATGTATCCCTCCTCTGGAGAGCTCCTGCAGCTTTGCATATACTGTATTTCTACGATAGCACTATCACACTGCTTCATACAGTAGCACCCCCCATTCGCTAAAGATCCATTCGTACAGGAGTCCCCTCAATCCTCAGGAGATGCATTCCAAAAACCCCAGTGGATGTCTGAAACCTATGTTTCTCCTACACATACACACTTGTAATAAAGTTTATAAAGCAGGCACAGAAATAGATTAACAATAATAACACAACAAAATAACTATAACTATATACTGTAATAAAAGTTATATGCATGTGGTCTCTCAAAATATCTTGTACTGTACTCACCCTTCTTATGATGAAGGAACAGTGGGAGGGAAAGAGATTTCATCATGCTACTGAGAACAATGCACATATAAAACTTATGAATTGTTTACTTCTGGAATTTTCTGTTCACTGTCTTTGGGCTGAGGTTGACCACGGGTAACGGAAACCACGGAAAACTAAGCCATGGATAAGTGGCTGTAATTGATATTTTTATCTCTCTCCCACCAGAATGTGAACCCAAAGGTCATGCCTCACTGACCTTTTTATCTCCAATATCTGGCACAAAGTAGGGGGTCTGCAAATGTTTGTGAAATTAATGACCTCCACTAATTCCAGAGCCCTGCCATCTCCATTCTTCCCCCTTTCACCACACACCCTCCCTTTCCCACATTAAAATTCTGCTTCAGCAGCAGGCTTCCAGGGCTCTCCTTAGATTAGACATTCTTGGCCACACACATTACCTAGATCTCTGCTGGCCTCCCTCCACACACACACAATTTTGGGGGGAAGAACAAAATTCCATTTCTATCAAGCTGGCAAAATCTAATTCATCCTGATGCCAGCCAAATTATGTTTTTGTTTTCTAAAACCAACTTCCCATTCTCCGTGTCTTTTCTATTCTGATCCTGGGGGGTCCAAGTCTGAAGTCCTCCCAAGAAGCCTCAATTCAGACCATGGACTCTCTTCGGGGGTTTGCAGTGTCTTCTGTGGTGGTTACACACAATCTGAGTCCAACCTGTTACTCCCCTGCAGGAAGTGATATCTAAGAAGTCACCCACTGCCTTGGGCCTTCAGTCTCCTTACCTCTTAACAAGGGGAAAATATTTTGCCAAGTTTACCAGGCTATTTGAGGTTCAGGCAAGGTCACATAAGTACAAGCGTCTCATTAGCAAAAAGCTCTACAAAAATACTATGAAGGAGCACAGGAGCCAAAGTGAAAAGAGCTCCCAACAGCCAAAGCCGCAGTAATTTGAGCAACAAAATAAAGTAGTATTGGATTATAAACCAAAGTATAAAATAAATGTCCCTGAGTCTACACTGAAATTAATCACTGAATAAATTAATAAATGGGGGAGAAGAGAGAAACAAATCTTCCATGCAAAATAACTGCAAATAATAATATGTAGGTCCTTGCCCTCAAGAAGGGGGAATATAACTCTCGGCTCCCTAGGTATGGGCTGCACTTAGTGACTTCCTTCTAAAGATGACAATACATGCAAAGAGTGGAAAAGAGAGTAACTGTACAGTGGAGAAACCTGAAAAACACTATCTCAGCCAAATCAACATTAAGTTATAAATCATGTTAGCACAAGCCCTTGACACGATGGGACGAAAATGGCAATCCACCTCTGTGGTCTTCCTCCCAGTTACACATAAGCCCGGTCTCAGGAGAAAAACATCAAATTCCAACAGAGGGGCATCCTACAACATATACGATCAGTATTCTTCAGTATTGCCAAGGTCATCAAAACAAGTCTGAGAAACTCCCACAGCCAAGAGGAGCTTCAGGAGACATGACAACTAAATGTAATGTGGTAACCTGCATGGGATCATGAAATAGAAAAAGTACTGAGGTAAAAACTAAGGAAATCTGAACACACTATGGACTTTGGTCAATAATAATGTATTGATATTGGTTCATTAATTGCAACAAATGTACCACACTGAGGTAAGATGTTAATAACAGGGGACCCAGCCTGGAGCATGTGGGAACTTTGTACTATCTTCTCAATTTTTCTGTAAATCTAAGTGTTGTAAAAAATAAAGTCCACTTAAACAATAAAATTGCAATTTTTGAACCATAAAAAGCCTATTTTTTTAAGGTAATTTTTTTGAACTTGGGGAAAAACATGTTAGGGATTGTGATTTCAGCCAACAGTTAAAAACAGGAGGGTAAGGCATGCATAAATGAATGTCATTCTCCCCTCTTTTGAAGTACACACAAATCCTGGTGTCAAAATTTGAAATCTACTAGAGATTTGGAAGTGTGTCCCTACCATGTACTCCACAAAGTTAAATTTACACTTTTTTTCTAAGGCCAGATAGGGAGAAAATCAGTAAGAAAAATGCTAATGGGCTGGAAGGAGTGAAAGCACAGCTCCAAGTATTTGTGGCTAAACCGGTTTACTCCGAACCAAAAAAAAAAGAAAAAGAAAAAGAAAGCAAGCATGACACTTTGGTCAGGGAGCTGGATTAGTCGCCCATCTACCAGGCTCCAAGCAACCGGACGGTCATCCAGGCCCTGCTTACTTCTGGTTCCGCAGACTAGAATGGATGGGAGTCTGAGCAGGATACCAGAAAGCGAGAAAGATCCAAGAGGAGTGGGAGAATGGAAGGACAAGCAAACAGGAGGGATCCGGCTGGCAGAGAGGACGCAGCGAACTTGACCCCCTCCTGAGCCTGCCCGGGGGCCTGGCCCCGTTTTGAACCCGGGCCCGGCGGCCGCGCTGGGGTCGCCCCAAACCCGGGGCGCGTGCGAGACTGTTGCTTCGCTGTATCTCTCGTTTGACACCCCCTACTCACCGGTCCCGAGCTCCGGGCCCCGAATCCCGGCCCGGGCCCCTCCTCTCTCGCGGCGGTCTGTTCCGGGTCCCGGTCCTCCACGAACAACCAGCGCGACAGCTCGTCCCCGCCCCGTAATCTCCCGGCTATTCGGGGCCCTTCGCCGAGATTTCTCCCGGACCAGCCCCAGGATTGGCTCCTGCCGAACTCCGCCTTCCAATAGGAACCTTAGTTTCTTTTACGTCACTGATCACCGGGCAAATCCCCAGCCAGCCGCGGGCGGTGGGGCACCAAGGGCAGCGAAATGGAAACTGAAATCAGGCGGGACAGAGGCTGCGCCAAGAGCCGCAGCCTGAGTTTGGCGCGTAATCGGGGTGGTCTGTTACACGGTATAAGGGATCAAATCCTAAGGCTTAGGAGGCCCCTACGTAGGACTCTTGAGAGTGCAATAATCCCCTTTGCACCTCTCGAGACCCCTCACTGCCCAACTCTGGCCTTGTGCTGGATCAGGGTCCGAGGGCAATTTGAGGCGAAGGTGGCGCTCGCCAGGTGCTCAACATTAAATACGAAGTCCCTTCCCCTAACGTGGCCTAAATTTGCATCCAGGACAAAGCAGGATTTTAGCAAGCTAATACTCTGAGACTTATTTACTAAAATTATCACTTCCTAGGTAAAATAACGTTCAACCAGACAGCCATTGTCGCCATTCGACGGAAGGAAAAACTGAGGTTCCAGGAGCTTAAGGGTCTGGGCCCAGTTCAGGGGGGTTGTTTCCGCTCCTTGACGCTGAATTTAGAAACCAGAGGCTGCAAAGCGGGCCGAGACACGGGTTCCCAGGGTCCTTGGTGGGGAGGTTTCCACGAGGCTCGGGCGCGCCCCCGCCCACGGCCCCGGAAGCTGACGCCGCCAAAGCGTACGCCGCTGCCCAGCCTGCGCTCGCTTCCTGCTCTGCCTGCAGCCGCCGCGTCCAGTCCAGCTGCAGGGCCATGCCCTGTGCTGCTGTTGCCGTATCCCAGGCACCGCTGCGTCAAGATCCCTGTCTTCCCCGGCCAGCCAGGCGGCAGCGGCGTTCAACTCGTGCACTGGGCTGGCAGCAGGCTGGGAAGAGGCGGCGCAGGTTCTCCGGGTCAGCCAGTGCCCTGCTCCTAAGGGTGGAGATCTAGCTGAGGACACTGTTCGCCCGCCTAGGCAGTGGTGAGAGGGTGGGCTACAGTTGTTTGGGTATTCATGAATGGAGGAGCTCAGGGTCCTAGACCCTAAAACCTGCCGAATCTTCACCCCTCCTCCGCTGGGGGTAGGGAAATTTGCACTGTATTTAAGCAAAGTGTGGTGGAGTGGGCGGGACATTCGGAAGAAACCACGCCCACATTTAACATCCCTTGTCCTTCCCTTCTCCCTCAGCCCTGCATTTTGTCTTTTTCCCCTTGGTCCAGCAGTATAACTCACGGTGCCTCTCCAGGCTGGGAGTAGTGTAGACTTCACCTGCTGAGCACAACTCTGGCGGGCCTGTGCTCTGGAGGTGGTCTCAGCACATCCTACCTAGACCCTCTTGATACCTGCTTTTTTAGTTGGTGGTGTGGGAAGAAAGTGTGTTTAAGATGCTCCTTAAATAATGCTGTGCCGCCGGGCGCAGTGGCTCACGCCTGTAATCCCAGCACTTTGGGAGGCCGCAGTCGGCGGATCACGAGGTCAGGAGATCGAGACCATCCTGGCCAACATGGTGAAACCCCGTCTCTACTAAAAATACAAAAATTAGCCGGTTGTGGTGGCACGCGCCTGTTGTCCCAGCTACTCAGGAGAGGCTGAGGCAGGAGAATCGCTTGAACCTAGGAGGTGGAGGTTGCAGTGAGCCGAGATCTCCCCACTGCACTCCAGCCTGGGGACGGAGCAAGACTCCGTCTCAAAAAAAAGTAATAATAAAATTTAAAAAAATTGCTGTGCCACTAAGCATTCTCTCCCTGTTCTGAGGTCTTTGGCCCATTCACAGGCCATTCTGGGCAGATTCCAGCCACAAATCCACCACCCCCCTTAAAATTCTCTACCCTCTTAGCACACTTAGAGGGGCATGGAAGACCCTTGGAGGGGCTGGAGCTCCTGACATAACAGCCCCGCTTAACTCTCTCTGACCTCCCTCAGGCCACTTCTCCCTTGGTACCTGTGCTTTCACCTTTCACCTGGTCTTGAAACTCCCTGCCCCAGACCCTTTCATGGCTGCCTGCTTCTTGTCAGTCATGTCTCTGTTTAATTGGCATCTCAGAAAGGTCTTCCTCCCTCACCCAGTTGAAACCAGTTCCCCATCATGCATTGTTCTGTTTCCCTTTCTGCATGCATTTGTTACCACTTGAAAGCACCTTGTTCATTTCTTTGTAAATGTGTTTATTTTCCATCTTCCTCCCCCTCAATGTAAGCCCCAAGAGAGTTGAGACATCACCTGTTTTCCACTCACATGGCTTCCATGTAAATAAATGTATGTTAAATGAAATGGGGCATTTCTAAAGCTGCCTGGCCCTGCTTGGCTGGGTATCAGTCATGCACTGAGTCCCTCTCCCACCACACTACATCATGATTGGTGCAGCTTCTCAAGTCCAAGTAAGGGTAACAGCAGTGGACGCTGGGAACACAATTTCTGCTTTGTGGTGGAGGAGACAGCTTTGTAGCAGCTTCGTAGCTTTGTGCCCCTCTACAGCTTCCTGCTTCATTTAAGGTTCTGAAGCAGAGTTGAAATTCCTTCCTCTAGCTCTCCAGTTCTGTGGTCATGCCAGATGGAGGCCAGGGCAGCATATGGGGCTGGGTAAGAGCGAGCTAAACTACATGGGGTTGAATTCTCCAGTCTGCCACGTTCTGTGAGGCTTTGGGGCAGTTGCTCAACCTCTGTGTGCCACAAGTTCTTCTTCTGCTTCGTACGGTTGTTATGAGGCTTAAATGTAAAGCTTTGAAATAGTGAATCAGTGCTGACTAGGCCAAAGGGTATGGTATAATTATTTGCATTTGAAATAAATATCTTAAATGGAGCAAGATGATTTAGTAGTTACATTCCTTGAGCAGCTCTGGTTTAATCTAAGGAGGAACTAAAGGCTGCTGTCTGAAAGTGGGTTTGTATATGACAGGGTACAGGAAGTGCTACCCCAAAATATGGCACCTTGGAAACTGAGAAAACAGCAGAAACAGGAAGGTTTCTCTGACCTTCTCTTGCTCGTTTCTCCCCTGAAGCAGGCCATAGAAACTAGAGTTCCCCTTGCCCCTTCTTCCCTGAAGCAGGCCACAAAATCTAGGAAGGTCACTGTCTGACCTGCTCCCTCCTTCTCCCTCCTTAATCTGAAGGCCCTCGTGTGACAGGCATCCTCTCCTATGCCCTGAGGGAGGGACTGTCACACAGGTATGCCAAGAAGAAACTGAATAGACAGGCCTTGCTAACTTTTCAGTTTATCACCGTTAGCTCATACACTTTTGTCCATGCAATCATACATCTGCCTGACTGTCCATACCACTACACAAATGTCCCCATTTCTTTGGGTTTTCGTTTCTGAAAGTTCTCATGTCGTGTAAAACTTGAATAAAATAAATGTGCATGCTTCTCTCTTGTTAGTCTCTTCTTTTTTATTGGAGTCTCCACATAGACCTTGTGATGGGTAAGGAAAACATATTAGTTTTTTCCCCTACGTTTAGCATAAATATATTGAGGTAAAATATAGCATTCAGAATCTCAGGATTTTAAGAATACTAGAGTGCTTGGAAAGAGGCCTCCAAACAAAAAACAAGCAAACAAAAAACTTGAAAACATGAAACTTCCATTGGTAAAGATGCAAAGAATCTGTTTGAATCTTTTGTGTGAAGGATGCCTTGGTATTAGGGCCAGAATGAATAAATGAATATCTGTAAAGGAAAAAGTAAAAGTTACATCAATGAAACAATTTTAAGCCAACATTTCTGTTTTCTGGTAGAGGCATAAGCTAATAAATAACTTTTGTGCTGCTAAAATCTGCCTGCTTTGTGCTAAGAATTGGCTGCAGGGTAAAAAATAACAGGTTTAACTGTCCTTTTTAAAAGGAAAAAAAAGGCATTTTGAATGCTAATAGCATTAACTACTGGGTTTTGAACAGAAAGCGTAGGCTGAACCAATCTCTTATATGACTTGGAATGTCATTTAAAATACTTTGTATTCCAAATTTGGTGACTTTTAAATGTCTATTAGCTCAAAAGTTAGTGAAAATATATTGTATAATATATAATGACAAATTCAACTTTAAAAAAAATTTTTTTTTGTTTTTGAAACAGGGTCTCACTCTGTCACACAGGTTAGAGTGCAGTGGTGCAATCATGGCTCACTGCAGCCTCTACCTCCTGAGCTAATGTAATTCTCCCACCTCAGCCTCCTGAGTATTTGGGACAGGTGTGTGCCACCATGCCTGGCTAATTTTTGTATTTTTTGTAGAGACAAGTTCTGGCCATGTTGCCCAGGCTGGTCTCAAACTCCTGGACCCAACCAATCCTCCTGCCTTGGCCTCCCAAAGTGCTGGGATTACAGGCTTGATCCACCGCGCCCGAACGACACTGTAGCATTTTCTAGTAGGCCCACAAAAAAATTTTCTAGGTCTCTAGGGTAGTTTAACTTTGATTTAGTATTTTAGGGTATTTAGAGTACTCTTTAGGGGTAGACATGAACTTGTAGAAAAGTGATGTCAATGCAAATGATTCTTGATCAATAGCAATGTCAATGAATTTTGTTCAGTGGAGGTATAGAAGATGTATATCCAGTGTATGTATATTCAATCTTCTGAATTCTCTTTGAACTAGTTCTTTTTTACTAGTCTCTTGTTAGTACATCTTTGATACATGCTCACTTTTTCTTTGTATAGGATACTGTCATTGACTCTTAAAGATTATACTTTGGCAATACGTTGCATTTTATTATTATGTCTCTTAATCTTATTATAACAATCTACCCTTCCCTTATTTTCATTCCATTAATTTGCTGGAGAAGCCAGTTCATTTATCCTGTAGAATGTTCCCCATACTGGATTTAGTTGATTGCTTCCTCATGGTATCAATTAACTTGTTCCTCTATTTCCTGTGTATCTTAGATTAAGTTTCATAAGGTAATAAAGGATGCTATGTAGTCATCTCATTCTAAGCAATCAAACATTTTCAATATCTTTCACCGTGTGTCCCTAACCCAGATACTACTAGTCTCTCTCTCTGCTGTAGAGGTAAGCGTCAATCTGCATTTTTGTGATAATCATCCTTAGCTTTTATTTTTATTTACTTAAGAGGCTTTATCAGATTTGAGCTTTTGTGTATGTATGGGTTTTTTTAGATGGATTCTCGCTCTGTCACCCAGGCTGGAGTCCAGTGGCGCGATCTTGGCTCACTGCAATCTCCACCTCCTGGGTTCAAGTAATTCTCCCACTTCAGCCTCCTGAGTAGCTAAGATTACAGGCACCCGCCACTACGCCAGGCTAATTTTTGTATTTTTAGTAGAAACGGGGTTTCACAATGTTGGACCAGGCTGGTCTCAAACTCCTGACCTCAGGTGACTTGCCCGTTTCGGTACCCCAAAGTGCTGGGATTACAGGTGTAAGCCACTGCTCCCGGCTGGGTTCAATTTTTTAAGGAGCATACTTCAAAAGCAATGCTGTGTACCTATTGTATCACATTTAGAGGTATATGATCTCATCCCATTTTTAGTTATGGTAGATTTGATGGAAGATTCAGATATTGTCAGCCTGATCCTTCCATACCCCAGTTTGTCAGTTATGGATTTACTGCCTCTCAGCTCCAAAAATGATCCTGAATATGTTAAATATGTTTTCTTTGCAAACTGGCCCTGAAGCTTTGTCAGTAGAGGGCACTGGAGAGTCATTGCAGGGAAAAACGATTTTGCTTCCTGGTTCTCCTGTGCTGTTTGCCAGGTTCCTGCAGTGAGTACATGGTTTCCCAGCACCTGCTCCTGCAGCACCCAAAACTTACCTAGTGTCCACTTACTTCAGTCACAGTCAGCAACACCCAGCAGCGAGCAGCTTCGTTAGGCACCCCTCCTGAAGGGGTTTTATACTGGAGTGTGTCTGGTATGAACAGCTTTTGCCTGCACCCTAGAGAGTGGGTTTCCAGCAAGTTCTGCCATAGTAGAACCACCTTGATGTCTCTACTCTCCCTGACGAGGTTAGATCCCATCCTCTCTTGTTTTCTCAAAAAACTAACCATCTATAAATATCTACTCTCCTGCTTCAGCAATTTTTTTTTACCATTTCACTGAATTATTCTCATGAGCATACAAACATATTATAATATATCACATTAAAAAACAAAACAAAACAAACTCCTTGATACCATATATATATATATATATATATATATATATTTTTTTTTTTTAATGGAGTTTTGCTCTTGTTACCCAGGCTAGAAAGCAACGGCACGATCTCAGCTCATTGCAACCTCCGCCTCTGGGTTTCAAGTGATTCTCCTGCCTCAGCCTTCTCAGTAGCTGGGATTGCAGGCACCCCCCCGCCGCCCCCGCCTCCACCACTCCCGGCTAATTTTGTATTTTTGGTAGAGACAGAGTTTCACCATGTTGGCCAGGCTGGTCTTGAACTCCTGACCTCAGGTGATCCGCCCCCCTGCCCACCCCGGCCTCCCAAAGTGCTGGGATTACAGGCGTGAGCCACTGCACCTGGCCAGTAACATCAGTTTTTAAAAGGATTTTGCTTCAGGTACTCTCCTACTTTCCTGCTCCACATTTACAGCAAAATTAGAAAATACTGTCTGTACCTGTTCTCTGTTTCCCTTTCTGTCCTTCTTTACTCAAAAACTGTGAAATATGTGTTCAAAAGTGTACATATAATCCATATACACATTTTAAAATATTGAGATAATAAAGGATATTATGTAATCATCTCTCACTCTAAGCAATCAAATATTTCCAGTATCTTTTATTATGTGCCCCTAACCAATAGATCACTCTCCCTCTCTCTTTGCTAGAGCTGCATTTTTTCGTGATAATCATTTCCTAGCTTTTATTTTTATTTTTATTTTTTGAGACAGAGTCTCGCTCTGTCACCCAGGCTGGAGTGCAGTGGCTCGATCTTGGCTCACGGCAACCTCTGCCTCCTGGGTTTAAGCAATTCTCTTGCCTCAGCCTCCTGAGTAGTGGGACTACAGGCACGTGCCACCACACCCAGCTAATTTTTGGTATTTTTAGTAGAGACGGGGTTTCACCATGTTAGCCAGGATGGTCTCAATCTCCTGACTTCGTGATCTGCCCCATCGGCCTCCCAAAGTGCTGGGATTACAGGCATGAGCCACCGCGCCCAGCTTTTATTTTTATTTTTAAGAGGTTGGGTCTCACTTAGTCATCCAGGCTGGAGTGCAGTGGCACAATTATAGCTCACTGTAGCATGTGAACTCCCGAACCCAAGGGAGCTTCCCACCTCAGCCTCCAGAGTAGCTGGGACTACAGGCTCATACCACCATGCCTAGTGAGCTTTTCTTTTCCTTTCGTTTCCTTTCTTCTTTTCTTTTCTTTTCTTTTTTTTTTTTTTCTTTTTTTGAGACAGAATTTCGCTCTTGTCGCCCAGGCTGGAGTGCAATGGCACAATCTCTGTTCACTGTAATCTTCACCTGCCAGGTTCAAGCAATTCTCCTGCCTCAGCCTACCAAAGTAGCTGGGATTACAGGTGCCCGCCACCACGCCGAGCTATTTTTTTTTTGTATTTTTGGTTGAGACGGAGTTTCACCATGTTGGCCAGGCTGGTCTTGAACTCCTGACCACAGGTGATCCACCTGCCTCAGCTTCCCAAAGTGCTGGGATTACAGGTGTGAGCCACCACACCTGGCCCCAGTGAGCTTTTCTTATTGTTATTATTATTGTAGAGATGGTGTCTAGCTATGTCACCCAGGCTTTTCTCAAACTCCTGGCCTCCAGCAATCCTACTGCCTTAACCTCCCATAGTGCTAGTATTAAAGACATGAGCCACCACACCAGCCATCCTAGCTTTTCTTTATACTTCCTTGATACATGTATGTATCCCTAAACAGGATATTGTCTAGTTTTGCCTATTTTTAAACTTTATATACATGGAATTGTAATGTACATGTTCTTCTGTGACTTGTCTTTATTTTTGAGATTCACCATCTTGATGCATATAGCTTTGGCTTGTCATTTTCACTGCTGTGTAGTATTCCAAATTTGAAAGTCCCATGTTTTTTTCTTCTCCATTTTACTACTCTAAGAACTTGGTTGTCTTCATAGTTTTGCTGTTATAATCAATGATGCTACGAACATTCTCCTACATGTACCCTGGCACATACCTGCAAGACTTTTTAGAATATGTAACTAGTAGTGAAATTTCTGAGTCTTAGAATGTGGTTGCAATATATATAGTGTTATTTTGTGAGGGGAGACTGTTTACCAGTGGTTGTGTAATCTACATTTCCTTTACTGGCAGATGAAATTTCCATTAAACCACATCTGCAACTTCACTTGGAATTGTCAGACTTTTGACTTTTGCCATTTTGATGTGTGTGAAATGTTATTGCATTTAGTTTTAATGTGCATTTTCCTAATTATTAATGAAGCTGAGCATTTTTCTTTTCTTTCTTTTTTCCTTTTTTTTTTTTTTTTTTTTTTGGCCAGTTGTATTTCTCTTTCTGTATAATGTCTTTTATGTTTTTTATACTTTCTTCTATTGGCTATTTTTAGTTTTCTTCTGGATTTGTTACCAAAATGCCAAGGATTTGGTCTAGGTTGCTCACTGCACAGTAAGCCAATCACTGAGACAACAAGTATTGCGAGGGAAGAAGGCTTTATTTGGGTGTTGCAACTGAGGAGTTCAGAGATCAGTTTTAACTCTGTCTCCTCTTATCAACTGATTAAAATTAAGGGTTTATATAGCCGGGAAGAAATGTAACTACATATGGGAAAACAGGAATTAGGGAGGGGTAAAGAAGGGGAGTTGGTCAACAGGCAGCCTGGGGTCAGTTAGGCAATCATGAAGGGTGAGGGGTCTGGTGTCTTACCAGATGCAGTGATCTGGTAAGTTTCAGTTTCCTGATACTACCAGGGAGCCCTGATAGTCAATTTCCTGAGAAAGGAACTCAGGTAAGACAAATGTGAGTTTCTCAAGTTTTAAGACTTGCAGGGTAAATTTCTATGTTTATTTAAAAAAAAAAAATCAGTCCTATAGAACAAATGAGTTAGTTTCAGATTTATGGGAAGTATTTGTTTTTTGAATATTTTGGACACTAATTCCTTGTTGGTTATATGTGTAACAAACATCTTCTTGGAGTTTCTGGCTTGTCTTTTCTTTCTCTTTATGTCATCTTTTGAGAAGAGAGAAGCATTTTTTTTTTCACTCTAAAGTAACTAAATGTATCAATCTTTATGTTTTGGACTCTTAGTCTACTTTAATAAATCCTACCTTGTCTTGAGATTACAAAGATAATCTATATTATTGACTAAACATTTTTCAGTTTAGCTGCTATAGACTGAATGCTTGTGTCCCTCCCAAAATTCGTATGTTAAAACCGAATCCTCAGTGTGATGGTATTTGGAGGTGGGGCCTTTGGGAGGTGATTAGATCATGAGATCAGAGCACTACTGAATGGGATTTGTGCCCTTATGAAAGAGACCCCAGAAAGCTCCCTTGTCTCTTCTACCATGTGAAGACACAATGAGAAGTTAGCAGTCTGCGACCCAGAAGAGAACCTTCATCTGAAACTGACTGTGCTGGCACCCTGAGCTCAGACTTCCCCTACCTCTAGCACTATGAGAACTAAGCGGTTGTTATTTAAGCCACCCAGTCTATGGTATTTTTGTTATAGAGGCCTGAACAACTAAGACATTTACCTTTCATTTGTAAATCTTTATAGATCTGGAATTAATTTTTGTGTTTAGAGCAAAATATATATTTGTTTCCCCCTTTTTCCATATGGTTAACTAATTATCTCAGTGTCATCTAATGCACAGTCTCTAATTTCCTCCACTGTTTTGCACTGCCAGCTCTGTCATATGTTATGTATTCATCCGTGCCCTCACCAATACTCATTGAGCATCTACTTTATGCTAAGTGCTCTTCTGGGTGCTGGGAATAAAGCGGTGACAAAACAGACAAAATCCCAGTGGAGCTTGTGTTCTGTTGGAGGAAGGCAAACCATGAACAAAGTAATAAAAAATTTGTAATATGCCAGACACAGTGGCTCATGCCTGTAATCCCACCACTTTGGGAGACCGAGGCAGGTGGATCACAAGGTCAGGAGATCAAGACCATCCTGGTTAACATGGTGAAACCCTGTCTCTACTAAAAATGCAAAAAATTGGCAGGGCATGGTGGCACACACCTATAATCCCAGCTAC